>NC_142413.1:11555029-11855029 GCF_059516105.1 Syngnathus floridae | reverse complement strand
ACTTGTAGATGCCTATAAAATTCAAAATCTCTGTCTCCCGCAGTTGGGCAATACATTTATGTTAGTCTTCACAATTATTACCAAAACACTGACACGTATTTATCATATTTATCCTTCCTTTTTCTACACCACTTGTGTTTATTTGTGTTGTGGGTAAGCTGGAACCATTCCCGGTGCACTTTGGGCCACAGGTGGTGTTGGGGGCAGGGGTGGTGGCGTTTTGCTCAGTGGCTTATTCGCCAGCCACTCACAAACATACATAGCCTCTCGTAATCATTAAATGGGTTCAGTGCAACCCACTTCCAACAGGACAAAGCACTTGAGATTGGGACAGAGCACCTGTAGAAATACTGAATGTCTTTCATTTTACACAGGATGTCTTTGAGAACTACCAAAGATACTCATATTTAATCTTTAGACAAACAGACAGACAGACAGGCAGGCTGACAGACAGACAGACAGACAGACAGACAGACAGACAGACAGACAGACAGGTACCTACCGGAGTCTGAACTGTACATGTAGACAAACTTGTTCCATCCATAGTATTCGATCACACCTACGAGAGCGTCCTGCAGCTCAGGCCTCAGCTGAATGACAAATTGGTTGGCCGTCTCAATTGGGAATGACGGAGTAACAAAGCAGACATGGAGGGCGCCGCAGAAGGACATGAGCATGTTGACTGTCTTCCTGTCATACAAGCCGATGATGGCGTACACACCTTTGGAGAACTGGGAGCAGACTGCAAGAGGGGGAAAAGAAAATATGTATGAATAAACCTTTGAAGAGAAAAAAATATATATTTCAAATGCAAATTGCAATTAGCACATCAACACAATTAAAATGTACAATATACAACATAATGTAATGTATAATACAGTTGGCAAATGTGTATGTCATATAGACACACCATTAATGAGTCTTGGAAAGTGGATGTGCTTGCCGATACAGTTAGATAATGTGTAAACAACAACACAAAAAAAAACCACAAACAGGAGGATGAAACAGAGGACCTGTGTGACACAGTCTATTAAATCCT
Source organism: Syngnathus floridae (assembly GCF_059516105.1). Taxonomy (NCBI): domain Eukaryota; kingdom Metazoa; phylum Chordata; class Actinopteri; order Syngnathiformes; family Syngnathidae; genus Syngnathus; species Syngnathus floridae. Next base: position 11,853,990 of record NC_142413.1, on the reverse strand, counting down.
ATGACAAATGAAAGGGGCTCAATGCAAGAAAATAGGTAGACTATGTTCATCGCGCACGACTGAACTTTTTGCCACAACCAAAAGCTATTTCGAGTGAAACTAAAAATATTTAGATTCATCCAAAGCAGTTGTTCCAGTTGGGGAAGCGGAACCCTAACCATTTGTTTTCGAATAGCCTGTCTGTTTACCGTCAGTGAAAGCTGCAGGGGCTGAAGGCAGATTAGGTGTAGAGAGGTTAATCAATGTATCCCCAGGGTTCCACTGACATTTCACTGGCAGCAGTAGGCGGCTTCCATCTATCATTTGCTTTCATCCCTCACTTTCTCTACCTTTCTTTCACTCACTTTCTGTCCATCAAGCTAACTTCATTCCCACCTTACTATCCAAAAGTAGCGCATTTATATTTGTAGTCCTCTCATTAGTAGCGCACTCGATTCACACGTGCGGTTTTTGGTCTGGGCCAGTTCTGCTGTGACAATAGGTGGTCCTTATCTCAGTATTTACCGGAACAGATTGATATTGCTGCCTGTCCCCTGCACCAAGGCCAGCTCACCACCAGAAGCCGGAGAAAAGGCAGCGAGGATGGCCTGTATCCAAAACGCCTAACCTGTCACAGACCTGCACCCAACAGGCAGGCAAATGCGTGTGCTTGCCTATGACGAAGACAGAGGGCGAAGGGATGGGTGAGGGGATCTACATGTGAGAATACATGTATACACGCACGCACGCATGCACGCACGCACACATACACACACGCACACGCGCACACACACACGCACAGCCTCGAGTATCGCAAAAGCCTGGTGACTCACCCTACTTAAAGCAAGCCCTGAAATAGACATTTTGCACCTCGCCACACTGATTCTTTTCTTCATGGCTTGCACATGTTCTGGCTTTTAAATGCACATTCTGATGTATTTTACCTCTATACATTTGCACTTATAACATTCCAGATCCAATTTTTGCGGTAGCCTTAATGTTCTGCCTGCTTGCCGCCGTTACTTTGCAGTACAGCCTATTAGCATAATACCTGAAACATGATTCAGTTTTCCTCACGACAGCGTGTGTTTTAACTATTTTCCAACTATAAATAGAGAGCGAGAGAAAGCTGGAATCGTTTGCTACGGACCACCCACTCCTGGATGGTAAGAAGCATGAAGTTGTCTAATCTGATGTGAGTATTCCACAAAACATATTGCAGCAACTCCAATTTTAAACACCCTGAAGCTCAAACCATTCCGAAAAATAACTGGGGAGTATATGCAAACAAAGTTGCATTAAACGGAAAGGCAAAACTTCAAATTGTGAGTGATAAGAGATTTGTGCCTTGGAAATCATAGGAGTGAAGTGGCCTCAAACTCAAGGCCGTAAGAGTCAAATTGGGATTTTTTTGAAGAGGAAAACTGAATGGAATATAACACTTAACCCGCATGTAGTCACTGATGGCAGCATTAAGCGTAACCTGAGGTTCAAGATCTTGCTCAGGGACACTTCGACATGGTGATGGGACAGTGACAATCGAAGCTGCATTATTCAGGTTGAGGAAACCGCTACCTAAACATTGCTACATTGCTACATGTTTGTATGACTTGTTAAGGAGAAGCACAGTCATGTTTTTCAAATGTAAAAACAAAAGAGGTCTGGAAAACCAAAAAGTGCCCCAGCAACATGTCTTCTAATCGGTTAGCTGTCATGGCAGCACTGAGGTTCTCTGGCAGCAATTAAACCATAAAAATAACTTTGAAAGCTGGAGTGGTAATTGAGTGTTTTGTCCTAATTAGGATTCCTTTGCTAGAATTAGTGAAATTGCTAAAGTGACTTGGCTTCACAAAATCCAGCGAAAATATCCAAAATAATGCAGGATTTGACTCGGAATTCTGCTGCATCACATTTTCATTGACACTTCAAACAAACATCCCCCAGAAACATCAGCCTTCTGCATACAGATGCAGTGAAGCTTTATGAAGACGTTACACTTCTAGCACCTTCCAGCATGTCCAACGGGGGTAAAGCACATTGATTTGCAACAGCTGAGGCCAAAGAGTTCCAAAGCCACATGAAAGAAAATGTTAAATCCTACAGGGACACAACCGGAGGGTGCGTCAAAAACAACTCACACATTTACGTTCTTGCCTATTCAGTCTTGCCTGTGGCATGCCGCTGTCCCTCTCCTTAGCATGAGCCAAATATCAAATGACAGAAGTGTCTGTGTCGGCTGCACAAGGAGGGCATGTTACTGACAGCCCAAGTGCATCTGATTTAAAACATGATGGACGATGGTTGCTAGGACCTATTGATTTTATTAATGAAAATGTGAATATTGAGTAGTTAAATGAAATGATCTTCATTAAAAGTAGCCTAAAAATAAGCTATTCGTTTCCAGTCTAACATGAAATTAAAACAAAACATTGTAATGACACCTCCCAAAAAAGCGTGTGTCAACATAATCCACAAATATGGCGCTGTTGACGTGCTGTCCCGAAAGCCACCCTGTTCCAAATTGACCTCTGATTAAGAAATAAGTAAGAATTTTGAGGTAACCATGTAAATCACTTGCCAACATGCCTCTCATGTTTGAAGTAATGTGTTTAATATTCTTAATTTAATTTTCTTAATAGCCATTCATGTCATATCGCAGAGCTGGAAAAAGAGGTCAAACACTGCAAAATGTTGTGGTAGCTCACGTTACTTCATTTGTTTTGTGTCCCTATTTGTAACTTGAAACATACATTTTCCCAATAAAATGAATAGAAATGCAACTGTTCTATTTCAGCGATCGTGTTACTTTTTATGATATATCCATCCATCCAACCATTTTCAACACAGCTTGAAAAAAAGTTTTTTTTAACAAACTCTAGCCGAATAAAATTACGTCTTCTTGGATTAAAATAAAAAAGAAAATCCTTGAGTTAAAAGGTAAAAAAAAGGTAAATATTTTATACCTCTGAAAAGTATTTTCTGTTCAAATCAATACATTTAAATAAAGCTTGACCAAATTAGGTAAAGGTGAGAGGGATCGTTTTTGTTCAGATACATTCTTAATGAAAACATGTGCACATGCAATCTATATGTTCTTAAAACAGCAAACATGTTTTACAGTGTGCCTTCTCAAACATGTATGCGACCATTTTCTTCATCATGTGCACCATTAAGGTCAGAAGAGCCGAGGGAATTTCACAGTCAAAGCAAGTCAGGTTCATCCGGAGAGAGGGCATACTGATTGGAAGGTTCCGATCCAGTCATCCAATTTTTTTTTTTTTTAACAGGGCCTCTCGACAGAAGACTGACATGTCAGGTGACTCCACAAAATAGGGCATGTGATGTGTATGCGCAACAGCACTGCTCTCTATGCATTTGGTGTAGTGAAATAAATGAAACAAGAAAAATGGAGAAAGGCCCACAGAAGGATGAGTATATTAAATTCAAGGCAAACCTTCTTACACATTAAATCTACATTACTACAGTCATGCTGAACTGTAGAGATTTAGTATGCTTTCAGCCCCAATGTCACAGCCTTCCTTTTCAAGCCTGAAGATGTCCAATCTTATTTTCCTTTTTAGTCCAGAACAGTTACAAAATCTAAGTAACCTGACAAGGAAAACATGTAATGTCACCCTCTCTCACATTACTGGTTACACCAATCACATTTCCACTGCTGAATTTCATTGTGGAATATGTTATTGCATTAATTAAAGATTGTTTTAAAGTGGATTCCTGTAAAATGCATAGCTCATGTTCATATGAACAACTTTTGGTAGTGCAAAATCATCAACATATATGAATTTGTGCCCTAACTAAAAAAATCTGTCCATTGCTGGAAGAAGTCACATCGATGCTGTATTGTTTTCATTTTTGTTTGAGGGTTAAAGGGGAGACAATGACAAGGGAAGGGCATCTCCTGTCACATCAGTGAGTAATACACACCGTCTCCTTCCTCCACAAGGGTGAAGGGTCACTCAATCAACCACATCGCACTTTGAGGGGAGATAAACATATATGACACCAGACACCGGAAGACGTACGCAATGGCGCTCTGCTCAGCCACCCATGGCAGATAACTGTCAAATGATGTGTGTAATCAAAACAGAGAATGTTGTACCCCCTCTGGTCCCATCCATCTTGTGGCGAATAATAAGATACATTAATGAGCGGCCTAACAAAGGAAGTCAATAACTTATTCACAGGGCCTCTCACACACGCAGCTTGTGAAGAAACCCTCAGGTGATGGGTGGCTGAGGGAGGGAGCCCTCCAACACGGCGTGACTCACACGGTGCAATCAATCTCCCTGTGGTCACACAAGCGGGACCCAAGAGACAGGGACACGGCACCAGCGTGGTTCTGCATGAATGTCTCCATCAGTGACTAGGTGCCATAGTGAGGTTGGATGTCCTTTTGAGAAAATGATTCATGGCACCTCTGTGCATGGGCAAAAACTTCACTCCAATCACGGTTTTTCTTGTGCCCCCAAAGAATTTGATGAGTTGGTCCTTGCCCAACTCTCTTGAGATGCCCCCTGGAGTGTTGTGCTCGAGGGAGGTGTGCTTGCTATTCGCCTGTATAAACTGCTTTGGCTCCTCTGGCTCCAGGGAGATTTGCACCTTATGCAAGAGCAATGAAGCGGTGTTTATGACACTGCTGTTCCTGATCTCTCTGTGTGTGCGTGCACATCACAAAAATGATGGGCAAGAAAAGGGAAAGGAGATCAAAAGATGGAGATACATAAAGTAAGGTGGAGCGCATAAAAGAAAACATAAAAATACTGACAAAGCATCAATTACAACCAAATTTTGCAGCTTGATATGATTGCGTGATTGTATCGTATCAACAGGGCTGATGGGAAGTTAATGCGCAGGAATGTCTCAGTACTTGAGACGTCGATAGCAGAAGTAAGACGCTGGTGGGTAGGAGAGGGACAGAACTGATATATTATTGCTTGCGAGGGGAGATAATGTGCGAGACTGCAGCCCGCAGAGAAAACAAATGTCGGCCTCGCAGTGGGAAAAGGGGATTGCTGGGTGAAATCTAGATTTCTCCCATTTCCTCTAAGTAATAAAACAACGGCGCCGCATCGCCTCATTAGACAGGTAATCGAGGGTGCAAGAACACTCGCCTCAGCATCGGGTATTTCTCTCTCTTCTTCTCTAACCCGCCCCTGCCAGGCTATTGTCTCTCCTCCTCACTCTTTTCCCGTGGTGTGCAGCCCAGCCCTGCCACCTGCTGAAGAAATACTTACCCGGCCAGCAGGTTAGAACCCCATGCCGAGACCATCTCCCATCACGCCATGTGGAAATACCAATTATCTCCTTAACAATCCTCCTTTTGCAATTATCTCCCCATCTGCATCTCTGTCAGTAAGTGCGGGGGCAAAATTTCGCTCACAGTTTCAATTTGCTTGACACCTGAAGTGATGGGGGTGAATGTGGGGCTCAGGAAGAGGCAACACAAGCAGCATGCTAATTCATTTGGAAATTGGAATGAGAGAAATCTCGTAGCTACCCCTGGCCTGCTATATTGAAGAATCTGTATCTGTCAGTTAGTATCACTGTCACATTAACTGACAATGACTTTACACCACTGTGTCCTGGAATGTTCCTTACTGTAATCTATTTCTCAGAATATATCATGTGAAATACAGGAACATTGTATCTTAAAAGTGTTAAGCATTTTTATGTGAAATTCCAATCTACAATGTCTGGATTTAGTTTTTATTGAACGTTTTCCATCCAACAATTTTGACAGATTTCTGGATGTCGTTCCCATCTATCCATTTTCTTACATTTGTCTCTATTAGGGTGAGCTACACTCTGATTTCCAGCCAATTTCTGGGACTCATACTATATACAGTACCAGTCAAAGGTTTAGAAACACTTTCAAATTCAATTGATCTCAAACACATTACAAGGTCAAGAATTTCAAGCTATAATATTAATGTATGGGATTAATATACAATAGCGGCTCGGTGGCACCCTGGTTAGCATGTCCGCCTCACAGTTAGGAGGGCGCCGGTTCGATTCCACCTCCGGCCCTCCCTGTGTGGAGTTTGCATGTTCTCCCCGTGTCCGCGTGGGTGTTCTCCGGGCACTCCGGTTTCCACCCACATGCCAAAAACATGCTTGGTAGGCCAATTGAGCATTCCAAATTGCCCCTGAGTGCGAGTGCGGATGGTTGTTTGTCTCTGTGTGCCCTGCGATTGGCTGGCAAACAGTTCAAGGTGTCCCCCGCCTACTGCCCAGTGACAGCTGGGATAGGCTCGAGCGACCCCTGTGGGGACAAAGCGGTACAGAAAACGGATAGATGGATGGATAATATATAATAATTAGAGGGTGTTTCCAAAATTTAACTGATCTCTTAATACAAGAAGCAACAAGCTTTACAAGGGTACAGTTGCAGTGCACCTCGCAAAATAATTTCCTATGCTGGGCTGCTGAAACAAGAAAATTTCCCCATTGTGGGATCAATAAAGTTCTACCTTAAAACTGCCGTGCGATAGCACACAGAGGGAGTCTTTCGAACACTGTGTTTGGCATTCAGCATTTGTTTTGTTGCAGTCTCTCAGCATTTACAAACAACAATGTGGTATTGCTTACGGACTGGCTCACTATTAGTCACTGAAGTTTAATTCACGCCGAGAGATTATATTGCATATGTGTAACACCTAATTTGTGTGTGGGATGTATATACAATCCTCAACTGTGTCATATCTGGCGACACGGCACGGCTCTGATTCGGCGCCACAAGAGAAGGCATTTTGTGGGTAAGAACAGCACTGTGCGGCGAAAGCAGCAGCAGTGTGTCACACTGTTTAATATACTTGTAGAATTTGCTCTGTATTAGAGTATGTGAAGGCTCCCGAGATGTGCAGTCAGTGACAAAGGAACAATTTCACTGCTGTCTTTGCCACCAAAAACATGACAGCTGCCATCATGGCGCGCTCACTCTGCATCCCCGAACACATTGTTTTCTAATTGCCCGCCCAACACATCACAAGCTCAGACCTCCACATCCCAGCTGCCATTACCTCCGGAGATGACAGATTTCTTTTAAATACTGGGGATGCTGTTTGAATACAAAGAAGCAGCATGAGTACTGAGAATGCGTTGGTGCACAATGGGGGGAAATGACAATGAAGCTGACATCAGCTCCGGTGGAAGGTTGGAACACAAATATCTCAGAATTCAATGGGAATGTTCAAGGAACGTGAAATTGAAAAGAGGAAAGACAATGAGACAAGAGTGTTTCCTAAATTACTAGTTATATTTTGCTCACTTTCAATTGTGTGGCCTTCAACAGGGCTATTAAAGGCTCGTAGAAGTCATGGCAAGAACTAAAGAAAAATGCACTCATTAGATAGTCGTGAAAAGTTTGTTTAATTTCTCTCATTATTTAGCATACCATTTTCTTTTGTTTTGTGTATTTATGTTTTTTATCAACATCAGTCACTTGACAATTAAATTTAAATATCAGTACAGTTGATAAAAGTTGATGGAACAAAAATTGGCTGAACAGGAATAAATCAATTACATTTTCAAGATTTGCTCTGGGGAGAGGATTGTTTGACTATTAAGTGAACATCAATTGTATAACATGCATTGATTAATAATTGTGAACAAACTGCGGAAATAAAAGCATCGGAATAAATGTTATTTTCAAATAGAAAAGTACTCTAAAAATAGATTTTGATCCAGATAATCTCATTTTGTGCAACCACTTGATGGAATGAAATAAAGGAAATTTAACACATCATTTTTTCAGTGTAGTATTCTTTTTTGGGCTTAAGTCCAATCTGCTAGAATTAACTGGAGTTGATTTTAATGGATCAACATTGTATAAATTCCTGGAAGCAACACAATTGTCCACTGCAATGTTTTTTGTTTGCACTGTATGTGACAATGATGTTATCCATAAAGGCAATAAAATGACAGCTGGAGTAGTTTCTCCTTTCCTAACCTTTTCTTTCCTCCCGCCATTGTGCCCCGTGTGCACATTCCTCTGGCTTTCTTGTGCAAAGCAACAAAAGTGGACACAGCACACAGAAAGAATCTGCGTTCGCCGCCTGCTCTGCGCTCCATCACTCTGCTGCTTGGGGAGCGATTTTGGCCGATCTACATTGATTGCTATGGGCCATTCACTATCCCCGATGTTGGCTAATCATTCATCAAACCAGCACCTGCCAGAATCTCCCTCCTGAGAGAATGGTTGTCAGCATCTTATTTTTTCATTTCTCCCTCAATTCTTTGTTTTTCCCTTAACAAATAACCGTCATGTAGGAATACTGACCTGCTATTCTTTTTCAATATTAAATCCAAGTAATCCCCCTCATAACGAAAGGACTGTGGATGTCAGTCAACTAAGCCGAAGATGCACCTCACTGACAGACAAGCAACAAAATGTAATACATCACCCCAAGGCTTCCCCACGACAGTCACCAGATCTAAAGAAAAAAAAGCAGTTTACCCTTCTCTCAACATATTCAAGTACATATAGTGTCAGCTTGGATGCACTGCATCCAAGCTGACACTATATGTACCCCTGAAGGTGGGCGGGGGGGTGACTGGGGACAGAGACAAACACACCCAAATGAAGGTAGAAGGGAGATAATAATTTCTTTTTCCCTTTACTCTAGAGGAGAATTATGCATAACAGTCGTTAATGTAGCTACTTTTCCAGGGGTTATTATTGAATATTTAAAATTCATAGTTCCATGGAGTGATTGCTTTGGATGTGTTGAACTGAATAATACATTAAAGACATCTGCCCAATCTCTTGTTAGCGATTGTTTTTGTGTGCACGTGTGACTCGTGAATTCTTTACACATACGCTTTCAGATTTTAATTCAGTCGTCGGCATCAATTCAGATAATAAACAAGAAATGAGGTAGTTGCTTGTTGAGCCACACAAGAAAACATCATTCATTTCTGTAAACTGAATTTCCCCCAGGGATCAACAAAGTGTTGACCGACCTACCTACCTACCTACCTACCCACCTACCTACCCACCTACCCACCTACCCACCTACCTACCTACCTACCTATCTATGTACCTATCTACCTCTCTATCTCCAACCAGAAGTATTTTAACATCATGTGAATGAATAGCAATTATGAAGAATCAAATGTTTTTTGTTTTTTTTTCTTGTTGTTTTTTGTGTGCCAGAGATGAAATTATTCGGTGGCAGACTGAAAAATGCGCTCAACCAGTACTGCACCTTGAAGCTGTACATTGCAGTTCCAATTGGAAAGCTGTTATGTTGGATAGTTGAATTTAACATAATCATATTGCTGCTTAGCCTTTCAAATTGATATTTTGCTTTTTGATGAGCAACGACTGCAGTGGTTCAGTCATTCATCCATACTGGCAGTGGCATTCACTAAATAAATAACCCTGTACGGTTTGTTGTGGTCTCTAAAATTCCAGCGTTGCAAGAGGCTTTAATCTGCGTGCAGCTATGTTAAACAAGATGTTGGTAACTTTGCATATGCATGCAAGGATGTATTTTAAAAATTGTGGTTTGCGCCTTGGTTTGCGTGAACACAGCCACTTGATTCGCTGCTAATCATAGCAGCTCCTCTCATTCACTTTAAATAGGGCGCAATGGCATCTCTCACAGAAACGTCTCTGCGTGAAAAAAAAAAAAAAAAAAAAACAGCAATCCGTGCACAAGTGGAGCATTGCAACTGCTTTTGTCCGGTGTGGCGGCAATCAAAAGAAGTGAGTACCTGCCTTAAATTCAGAGTGAGCTCATGACGATAGCCGCTAGCAAATTTAATATGTCGGACATCATTTATCTATCCCCACCCTGATTGTTCATGTGCCTCCCCATAGGTGTGCACCTGCCAGTGGAATGATTTAAAAAGTATAATAACAATAATAACAATAATGATATAATAACAATAATAATAATAATAATAATAAATAATAATAATAATAATAATGTGTTCAATAAAATTATTCCCATACCGTTTCAGAGTGTTTGATGCCAACCGTTGTCATATTTATAAATGAAAATGAAATGCGATTCTGATAAATAACACATACACGGATGGAGGACAGACTTTCCCTGCTTGCATCCAAACAAATTCACCAAAATACTCAAAAATCAGGATGTGCCAGCAACATGCTTTCTATGAAAATGCAAGACCATTATGTATTGGTATTTACTTTTATTTTGATTAGTTTTACTGTGTTGTCTGTTGCCTCCTGGCCAGGTCGGCATTTTAAACGAGAATGTGTTCTCATTTGCCTTACGGAAATATATCTAGGTTAAATAAAGCAGAACAAAAACAGCTTTGTTAGGGTATAATTTGAAGCATTGATTTCCTCAACATTTCCCCACTGCGTACAAGTGTCACAAATAACAATTCATTGATGTTATGTAGCCTTCTCCTTTTTTCTTGACAAATAAACCTTGTATTACAGCATTACTCTTTATCAAGAGGCATAGATGCTGACGCTACTGTTCTTGTGCTATTAAAATGTTTTACTGTCATTGATAGTGATATTGCATTTGTATGGCTTTTTATATGACTGTATATTTGATTTATAATTTTTTTGGATGGTAGTGATTTATGTAAGGATGCTTTTCTTCTAGCTATCTTGTGTAGAAGTAGCCACTTCTGTGTTTGAAAGACATTAAGTGCCACTAACATGATTTTCATCTGCAGTTGACCACTTTTCAACATGATCTCTAATCCTCTGCCAGTGCAGTTTCTCCTTGACAAAGACCAGCATACAGCCAATCTTGCAACAATATCCTATAAGTGTCTTCCATAAGGGGCGTACCCTATGTTACCACTACCCCGTATTCTGTATCGATTAGCTGGGCAGGCCTCATTGATGACTCTATCGTAGAGTCTTTCCATTAGCCTCAGATACCAAATGAAGCACTGCTACCTGCGTCACAGCAACAATAGAAAATGTCTTTTTGATGAACACTCATTAGTCTTAACAAAAGGTTTATTTCCACAATGACTGAACTGGACGTAAAATCAAAGTCACATTAGTAACCTTGAAGCGAGATGAATGTTTTAAATAGCGCAGTTATAGCTTGGCACCTGGTGCTATATTTTGTCATTTAAAAGCAGGGCTTAAAACCTAAAATAGCTGAAGACTGGTGTAAATCCCCCCCTCACACGCACACACATGCACACGTGCACATGCACACACATGCGCGCACACACATGCGCGCACACACACACACACACACACAAACACACACACGGATATCAAAGAGAAAAGTCGATCATGAAAGGATGAGCCTGCAGAGGATTTGAAGCTTGCAACTCAGTTTGTCCTTATTATAAACCCAGTCAATAGCAGATTATGGTAATGTGATATCTAACTGTGGGGAACAGTGACTAATATTTGTCATGTACACGCAGCAACCCTGGCAGTTATTTTGAACCACTGAAGTGGCATCTTTGCAAGATGCCTTTCTAGTAAGCTGAGACTGAGAAACTACAGGTGCTACTTTTTGACTCGGTGAAAGCAGAGTGAAATCCAAATTAGCTCCAATCTGCCTTCTCACATGGCAGCGGTGTTCCCATCTTTAATTTCCAGATAAATACACAGGGCATATAATGAATTACACACTCATCAATTATCGAATTATCTGAATCCACAAATCAACCAACATTTACAGCAAGTGATCTCAAGGTATGGTCTCGAACAGTAAATGTTCATCTAACAGGGTGATGTGTACATCAGTTGTGTAAAATTAATTTAGTATGTTCATATTAGCATTGAATGAATGTAATGTGGTAATTTATTCAACAAAAGACAACGATGCGCCAATGTATCATTTTTCTTCTTGGCAAGTGGCTTAATGTTCCTCTCACTCCATATAGTTTTGCAGAGAGTCAAGTTGTCAAGCTTGACCTTTTTACCATACCAAAGAAGTACCCAAGAAAAAGCTGCCAAATAGTGGTATCACCCTCAAGACCCCGTTCTTCAAGGCAGGTGCCAGTGTCTGTGCATGTGTGTGTGCGTGCGTTTGTGTGTGTGCGTGCATGCGTGCGTGCGTGCGAGCATGCAATGGAAGGGATCGCTTCTCGAGGAAGTGGCGAGTCATAAGAGCCAGCTGATGAGTATCACCCTCATCCGGAGCGCTATTCATGCCCTGTGCACAAGGGCTCATTCACCCAATGCTTTTCACGCTCATGCACCATGAGAGCCACCGGGCAATTTCTCACAGAGAACTGTCACTCACTCACGACATCCTACACAGATGTCAGAATGGGCATCCAGTTGCAAACACACACGCTCATCTAATTAGGCATAGTAAATCGAAACCCAGGAATAGGCTGCTTTTCTCTTCTGGCTTATGACGCAAACAGGCCGTCATGTCTTCACAGAGAAAATCTTCTTTAGACAGGAAGCGATGGCAATATTGCATTCTGTGACACACTTAGCACGGTCAGGCCTATAGTCACGGACTCAGGCGTGACACCATAAAACAAAAGTTAAACGTGACTGGCAGAGGACTGAAGCAGGAAGGAGGACTCATTGTTCCGTGCTCACGGATAAAACAATGTGATAAGAAGTCTCCCTAAAATGCTCTATATTTTGGTCTTTGTGGTTTGGGATTTAAGGACTAGACCTTTCTATGTCTGTTCTAGACACACATCTGCAACCACCCAGTGGGATAGCAACCGCAGCAATATGGTGCAATGGTAGGGTGGAGCAACACATTGCAGCCACTTTAATCTCACTTCTGTGTGACAAGAGAAACAAAATATCCATCTATCTTAGGTATCCTTACCATGTACCACTTCTCAGGGTACAACAGGAATCTAGAGTATTGCAAAAAAGGCAGACCCCATGGATTGGACATGTGCCACACAAAGCAAACAACCATTCCCATTATACTGAGTGGAACTGAACCAATGTGGTCTGCACAGACGTCAGGCAAATGTACCAGTACACCATCAGTGACCCCAGGAAACACAATACACTAAAAACAAAACCACCACTCTGATGGATTTGGTAAGTACCGTATAATGCTGACAAGCAGCACAGACCTAGACCCGACAGATGAAATACAAGTCAGATCAGACTTTAGCATTCCAAAGCACTCACAACTAAATTGAATAATGTGTCCTTGTCCAAAACTTGACTCTGGTCTTCAAAATAAACACGACTGTGTTTGATTTGGGAGTAATCCTCTTGCTCTGTGACCTTCATATTCACATTCATTTCCACTCAGAGAGGAAACAATATCATCAATCAAGGGGTGTTTTGTGTGTTTACTTTTAAATACATACCCATGCACCAGTTCCACAAGCTCCATACTGGCCGTTACAATACGTTCCCCAGCAAGCATGCACTCGGACGGAAACAAAAAAAAAAAAAAAAAAAAAAAGATTTTTGCCCTGCTTAAATAAGATTGTTTTCGTCTTGTAACAACTTTTCAAAATATAATTTTGTGTATTGTTTCAGTTTTTTGTTGTTGTTGCTGAAATCCTCAGTTCCAATTTGTTGCAATGTTACACAGTATGCATTGTTGATACAGCTATTCCACATATGCATACGATTAAATATTTGTATTTCTTTCTATTTAACAAGGACAGTGTACGTCAATGAACATTTCTGTAAATGCACCAGACTTAGCCAAGGGTCCCCGAGGCAAGGTGTGTGAAGTCTCTTGCCCAAGGACACAACATGTGGCTCAGACAGAGCTGGGTTCGAACCGCCGGCCCTCCGGTTTCTGAACGACTCGCTCAATTGCCTGAGTCACGACCGCCGCAATAGAAAACAATGTATTGTCATTGTCAAGATAATATCTTTCAAGTTGGTCGAGAATTGCAAGATCATGGTTTCCAAACAGTAACATTCTGAGCTGAATGAGCCTGCCCAATGCATGAAAAGATGGCTAATATTTATTATACTGCAATTGCAGCGTGGGACAGATTTTGATCTTGTCATCAGAATACAAAGGAGGGGTAAGTGTAGAGTAACAAAGAAGAAACAATTTACTGTGACGTTTCCTTTGTATCTCTGAGGCATGCATTTGTTCTCTGACTGGCATTATGACACATATTATCAGCCAAAGGAAAATAGCATACCCACTGTTAAAAATAACACTGGAATAATTTGGCATCATTTCAGCTCCCCCAGCGCGTTTTTTTTGTCACAAAAAGAAAAGTTGGTGTATTTCTTGCATTCATATTAGAATACACAGGTACATTTTAAAACGAATCACGCAGCCTACATTGTGATATTGTGTTTCTTTCTCTTGGTCCACTTTCGCTTTGATGCATTATTTTTACTTTAGTTTGAGCCGAATAAAGATCAGAGGGGGCTGATAAAAGGGTTCCAAAAGCATTGAGACAGGAAATGTAAATAAAAAATAGATGCCTGTTCCTATGCAGAGGTTGGCCTACCCGGAGCGCAAAAAAGCGCACCGCGTTCACGCAGCAAGAGGTTGAGAAAAAGGGTCCCCGCGCAACAGTTATGAGCCACATACAGCCTTGATGCCATTACGGTTTAAAACATAATGTTTAGAAAACAAACCACAAAACGGAGGACAACAATGAATTAATACTCACAGGCATATGTCATGGAAAAACTATTTCCCATTTTGACCATATCGACCTGCGGCACCAGTTTGGGGATGTCCTGGTGGTGTGAAAGGGCGAATCGGAACACTTCATATTCATGGGACTCGGTGGGGAACAATCCTCCTGTTGAGCACCAAACACAAATCATTATAACGTGAAATTACACAAAAAAGACCCACTCTGGGTGAGAGCGGCAGAGCAATCATTTTACAAGGAGACAAAGGGTTTGCGGGATGAGTGCGCGCGCGCCATTCTTACCTATATTGATGTTACTTGGGAAACTTGCGCTTGAAGCCAAGCACATCCCCAGTAAACTGGTGTAGAGGATGCTGAAGCTTCGCTGCATATTTCCTTTTGCATTGGCGAAGGGAAAAGAGCCGAAATCCAAACATACATACGTTTCCTCCGCGTATTCAACTTAAAAATACCTCTCGTGCTTTCAGCACTCCTTCCGCTGCTCGTTAGCGCAACATCATCTTCGCCGATATGTATTCAAAGAGAGAATGATGACGATGAAGGTTGTGGTGATGGAAATGGCGAGAGGAGGTAGCTTCCTCTCTACTGCTCTCCCTCGATCTACTGATGCTCTCTTGTCCTCTGCTGTTGTAGTGATGGAGAATGTCTTCAGCGTTTGGTGCGCTGCAAAAAAAAAAAAAAAAGTGCACGCCCAGGGAAGGAAAAAATGCAAAAACAATTGTTTGGTCTTATTCATTCACATTTATTCACATTCATCGTGCAAACCTTTTCAGCCACTGTTGCACTGTTTTCTTCGGGACTGTTTAATTCAAAATTTGAAACACTTTTGAAAAATAGCAATCTTTAAAAAGGAGCTTGTGCTTTTAAAGAGTTGAAGGTATAATAACGTATTTTCCATGCCAAGATCTTCATAGGGCATGGCATTAACTATAAGTTCAAAATATTTCAATTGCAGTTTCAGCTGCTGTTTTCTTCTTGTTAAAGGGATTTTTGTTTTTGCCTGGATTTTGGTAAGGGTCAAGCAACTGTTAGGCCACAATTCAGCCAGGTCAATCTGCGTGTCTGTGTGAGCGTGTGTCAGTTGGTGGAAAGTGGTCTCCAAAGTGCCCACGTCAAAGCAACCAATTTTACATCATCCCCTAGTACCTTATCTTGCAGTACCTTATAAATGTACTGTGTATGCACCAATCTCCTGCATGGACTCCTTTTTGCTCCCACATGCACATCACTTCTGCACTAACTTTAAAGGGCATGAAAGAGTACGTAGTAGTTGTGTCAATTGGCCAGGAATCAAGTCAACTATAGCCACTCCCACAACGGCACAAATGTCCATTTCTACCTGCGCTTGTCTCTGAAATTATCAAGAGAAAGAAAACTCCACCCCTGCGAACAGTTAGACCGTTGTGCTAGGCTTGTGCTGGGCTCAAAAATAGGTCGCGTTATGCCGCAAGAATGGCAACAGGTGGATACAGAGTTTAATTGTACGTTTTGCTACCTAGGAATTATTCTGTCTATCACTATGTGTCGCTGGCAAAGATGTATGTACTAATATACATTCGTTTGTAGTAATTCAGAAAAAAAATTCAGGCCAATCAATTGACACTGGATACACAGAATCACTGTTAAGTAGTTAAAAATCTTTGTAAAGTCCTTGTGGTTCAGGGTTTGAAAGTAGTTGCATGATTAAAGAGCAGTTAAAAGCACACAAAAATGGGGAATTCTTGCCCATGGCTACAGGATAAACAAAATAGTTCCGATTTTAAATTCTGGAAACATTTGAATTACAAATACATGTGTTTTACACTTTGAGATGGAGGCATCATTCCCAGGCAATATTGATTTAATCTTTCAAGAGGCCACTCTTTAAACTGGTTCTTTTAAATTACATGTTACAATTCTGACTTTTGCTCTGCACGCTCCCTTCCTCCCTTTGCAGCGAGCAAAACTGGTGAGCTGCTGATAAGGGAGGGGTTATTACTTAAACCATGTATTTACAGACAACTACAGCCAATTACCTCCAAAAGAAAAGGTACATGCCCTCGTGCTTTTATACATCTGCGAAACATGAGCCAACACCCCAAGGGATTGACTGCAAGCTGCACTGAGGTGATATTCCGATTTTAAATTCGGACTTAAGCAAAATGAGAGTAAGACATGCCTCCATTTGTCAGAAAAATGCAGAATTTTTTTCTTTATTGAGAATCACTTTTAGATTTTATTATTTATACAACACAAATGAAGTTGTGAAAATACCAGAAAAATGGTAAAATTGTGTACTTAATTCATTATCGAGTGTAACTAGATGAGTAGAAAACCTACGCTCTGGCTTCTTGCATTATTACGAAGTAGCAAAGTTGCACTAAAAACAAGGGTTTGGCTTTGTTCTCTGTGTGCAAGAAGGTTGCCTAATGCATATATAAACATCTTGATTTTCTAATGTTTTTTTCTGAGTGTACCAAGCACCATGAAACCACTTTTTTTTAAGCCTGGGTAATGCAAATAGCCCTTAGAATAGCAGTAGTAATTATGGCAAACTATTTAGAGGTAGAATACTGGCAATTGTTTGTTGTTCTATGTTAAGAATATCTCAGATAGAAAGAAAGGAAAGAACCAAACGACATCTTCGTCATAGATCATAGTGTCTGTCTGAAGTTTTCAACAGAAGTCTTTGTGAAGCAAATAATGAGGCCAATCCGTCAAAATCCTTCCTGTGGTTCCACTCTAGTAGGAGGGGGAGTAACTTGCACATATGTTATTCCTTTTAATTGAGCCACTAGACTAGACCCATGCTGTCACACTGTATACATCACAGGACAAAACTGTAGATCAGATAGAGAAAACACATCGGAAGAAAACAAACGGATGGAGGTGCTGAGGGAAACAATGACACAATATAGAGTAAAGCCTTGACACACACTACCCATGCATTTATTACATCTTAAGCTGTTTAGGGGTTTATGGCTAGGGTTGTAAAAGGGTTGATTTTTTCCCCCAGTAAATTTCTATGGGAAGTCTAGTTAGGGATTTTTTTTTTTTTTTTTTGTAAATAATGACCCTCAAGTGGCCAAAATGACTTTTCTCCGCAGGGTGTCAAGTCCCCCGGTTCGAGACAGGTTGAGAAGCTCGATCATCTGCGAGTCGAGCTGTTGCTCCTCCGCGTTGAGAGGAGCCAGATGAGGCGGCTTGGGCATCTAATCACATCTTACTATATCTTTTTTTATTATATAATATCTTATTATCCCTAGTGCGGTGCTGCGGGCATGTCCCACTAGATGGAGATCCTGGGGATGACCCAGGATACGCTGGAGAGACAATATCTTGCGGCTGGCCTGGGAACGCCTTGGGATGTGTCCAACTTGGAGAGTTGAGCAAAATAATCTGCCCTGAGTGTGATACTTTGATGCACACCTCTATATGAAATGAAAAATCATTTGGGGGTTGGTCCAGATCTGTTGTTTTTTATTATTAACTCTTCATTTCATTCATTCAAGACACCTTGGACATGTGCATGCTACCAACATTGTGCGAACTGCTTGGGAAAGGTCCTTTTGTGTACCAACGTCCTTAAAGGAATGAATGGATAATTTTGGTTAAAGTAAAAAACTACAAGCCCTGATCTCAACACCTGTATGATCTTTGTGATTTCTGATGCTTTGCTGACTTCGAGAAGGCATTAGACCACATGCTTTGGGGAGCGCTGTGGGGGGATGGTGCTCTGGGAGTGTGGGGCACCTGACCCGCTGTTGTGGGGCTGGCAGTAGGTGGGATTGGTTTCTGCTGTTGGACTCCGCCAAGGCTACCCTCTATTTAACCATTCTGTTCATAGCCATTATGGAGAAAATTTCTAGGCATAACTGAGGCATTGGGGACATCTTGTGGGCTTTTATTGACTTTTGGGTAACATTGGTGTAATTATAAAATATTTTTTTAGAGGAGAAAAAGATGATGTAACGGGACAATCATTCATGCTTTTATTTATGGAGAATTCTTTGCCCGGTTTTTATGATGTTGCATGAAGGCAATCCAACTCCATAAGCAATGATTAATCACTTTGAGCTTGTTACTTGCCTTATCTGCAGACTCGAACATTTGTTGCCTCACTGACAGACACTGTTGACGTACAACAGGTTTGGACAAATGCCCTACATTAGCACAAAATCAATAAGAAGCAGACTGGCCTGAGCTCTGTGGATTTCTGATTTCTGTTCAGCCCCTTAATTGGCATGGGTTATTGACATGTGGCTTACAGTAATTAGTCATGCTTATAATTGATTTAGAAGTTCTTTCCAGAAAGGATGGCTGTCTTCTAGTTTAGGAAGATTAGATGACTATGGAGAGTCTTAGGCATTTGGAAAGTTTATAGCACAAAGCAAGGAGCAGTTAATCTTTTACAATGTGCTGCTTGTATTTATTTTATTTTTCATTATTAACAATTGCCATATTGTATAAAAACACAAGGTTCTCATTCTTGAAGGTCTATGATTCTAAACTTTTTTTTTAAACCCTGTGTCTTCACCAATACAGAAAAATTGGTAATTGTGCCAATTCATTTTACCTTTTAAAAAATGACTCATGCCAGTTAATAGATTGGACATCTTTCTAAATACCAAAGACTAATTTTCAAGGATAATTAATGAGGAAATATTTTAATCCATGAATTGTGTTTAGCGCTTGCAATGAAACTAAAATCATAAATATACTGTGCACAGTGATGAGAAAAGCACATAATGAATTCCAAATAAAATCACCTGGACAATATTGTATTACAGACCCTGCTTTGAATCCATGTACGGAGATTTAAACAAAGCACATTATAGTATGTACAGTACTGCTATGAGAGCAACCAGCTTGAAATTAAAAAAAAACTTTTAGGTCTTTATCTTCCCACTGCAGTTTATGTAGTGAAACTAGTAGAAATCCATCACAGTCTACTGAAAGAGGGTTATAAATATACAGCAGCTGGGTTGAGTCATTGGATTTATCCTTCTGGGAGTTTGGGTATGGTTCTTTAAGGCATGCAACTACTTTTAAGGCTATCTGAATTATACAATGCAATTACCCAAAGTATGCAAATCATTCACAAATGGTCACCCTCCATGTTGGGCCCTTTCAGCGTTATTTGCCCACAGAGAGTGTTTATGTCCACAAAGCACAGTCAGTTGCTTAATGCCAGTGATCAAGCCAACATATAGCACGAAGCGGGAAACATTAAATGGTGAGGGAATAAACATGTTTTGGTCCTCAATGCCCTTTTAGTGCAATTCAGGTGTTCTCTTTTATATGCTTCCTGCATAATTGCCTTGCCCCTCCACTAGCAGCAGGGAAAGCGAAGCTCTTACAATGTTACCACGGTAATACTGATTGATAGAGTCGATACTTGTGCAGTTCCACACCATTGAGTATCCCCACGCACAGACATGTCAAATTTCAGGGAACAAATTAGAACGACCAGCATCATGATTAATCCCCGACGGGAAAATGGAAATATTGTGAATACCTGAGAACCCACAGAGGACATCAGGTAACACAACCAGACAGCAACTTTTGCATCAACTGCGTCACAATACGGACACACTCAGAAAATTAATGGCAAAGAGGGAATTTATGGTAACATTGTGTCAGAGAAGTGAATTGTGCCAAAATCATTTCAACTATTTAAGAGTGAAGATTGAGATTTTTTTTGTCATCCCAGTGAGGTCAATGTTTTACAGTCAGCTGTATTATTCTTATGGGTACTCTTGTATCACCTCAATTTACAGGCAGTTAATTGAGCTGTCATGGCTGACTTTTATCAGTAACAATACAATAAAATCACAGTAATGAACCCTATTAACCCATTAAAGACCACATAAAATAAATGGAACCCAGCATGAAATCATTAACTGCTTCATGAACTCAGTTTTTAATGTTAAAATCTCAACAAACTAGAGGTCGCCCAGTGTCCTGTGATGGATTGTTTATGACTTTAGAGATTCCACTGTCATGTCATGCAAGCACTAGACAAATTTGCCATTATTTTCAAGGGGAATTCAACAGTTGTATAGGACCCTTGAATTATTGAATAATTATCCCCCAAAATTAGAACCACGATTGCTAATTAAAATTACAAATCCAATGTGGATGCTTGATTCCCATTAATATATCACACTGTATATCACCTTGACACCAGGCAAATGATTTCCCGAACAGCTGTGACCAATGTAATAACATCTCCACAGCAATTTTATTGGATGCTTTGTTAGTGCTTAGAAGCGACACGATCATATCTGAATCAGTGCATATTGTAATGACCTACAATAGAAGTAGTTGACCCATCCTGATCAAGCCACATAGCCAAACCAAGACTTTCAAGTCACCAAGTATATATTTATTTAGTTCTATCCCAAATATGACACTATGCTGTCATACTACAGATTTATATTTCAATTACTGCTCAAGAGATTTCTCTTTTATTATCGTGTGAGTTGATTTTAATGTTTTACTGCCTCATTATCTTATAGTTTAGTGCAACAGCTGTCTGGAAATTCTGTCTCAAACTAGGATCTCAGTTATAATCAATCATATAAATAGTTTTGTGGGGCAAATGGGGCCGCTGCAAATGAGCTCTGACGTGCTTACAGGGGTAGTTAAAGAAAAATCTATAATAACCCTCAACCTGTCAATCCTTCTTTACACTCTTGGTGATTGGTGGCAGATGTTTTACGCATTGCTGAGAAGCACCGAGTGAAGCGTTGTGCCCAATAATGGCATGAAATAGTATTTAACACCTCTGGAAACTGGATTTTAAAAGCTTTTCTTCACACATACACAGAGTTCATGGCTCTCATGTCACAATATACATTTCTGCTATTAGAATTGGTACTTCCAAGAAAGAAACCATGCATCAAATATTTGCCATTGGGAAATCATTGTGGTTGATCAATTTTGACGAGAGAATGCCATTATTTCATCACAAACCTTTCCTGCAGACACTGCAAAGCTGAGCTCATTTAATCAAGACATTTAATAAGCTTAGTTGTTGCTTGACTGACTGCATACTTACAAGGAAATTCACTGAAAATGCGGACAGAGAGATGATAAAGGCAGGGGGAGTCAAGAAAGACAAAAGGACAGAGGTGGTAGTACTGACATTCTGTACTTGAGTAGAATTGAAGTTAGTTGTGTGAAGAAAAACACTTGAAAAAGAAAGAATAATTCAACTTCTTGAAAAATAAATGAATAAATACTGACTCCAAAACTTGATAACACAACACAAAATGTATCACACACAATTGGGGTTTTCTCTTATTATTGCAGATTTTTATACTATCAAAGTGTGTTTATGTGCTATACTATTGTCAAATGACTAATGAAAGAATACAGCTAATAAGCTTGTGCTGAAAAATATAGGACGGCGACACGGTGATGCACTAGTTAGCACGTTCGCCTCATAGTTCTGAGGTGGAGGGTTCAATGGCTGCGAATCCGAAAACAGGACCACAAAGTCGATTATCAAACTACAGCCAAAGGTGTCCTGGTGCCAAGTGCACATATGGACTCTCTTATGATTGTGGGAGGGGCCAAAGGGGTCGGGTGCTTTGAGTGCTGGATGGCGGCCAAAAGCGGCGGCCAAAGGCGGCAACCTTGGCAGTCCGATCCCCGACTACAGAAACCTGTTCAGAAATGTAATAATTCGGTACTGCCCTAAAATATTGGCCCAAAGACCCTTTTTTTCCCCTAGAAAATTCGACATGGTATAATATTTCAAAAAATTTAATTTGAGAGGTAGAATTAAATGACAGGTTTATCTAAGGATGAAGCTGGTTTATTAGACTTTCAGGTCTCGGTAAGGCCTGGTATACAAAAGATGGCACATCATCATATGTACATGTTTACCAGGCCTAAGGCCGGTACACACATAAAAGTTATTCAGGCTGTTTTTGTCCCAAATTTGCCCCTTTTGCGACTATGAACCTCAAACATCCGATTAAATGTAGCCAATCAAAGAAGCTCTCTGAACAACAGAGCATCGGATACCCAACGCGCATCCATTATTTTTCGGAACTGCTCATCACTTGTTTCGCAGTCTGCTGCAGGCTGTCTTCGAGTTGTAGCTGACCTAATCAATGTCATTTAGTGTACAAATGTGGGTTGCCCAGAGGGCAGGAAGTATTATCCAAAGTCAGTGTGTTTCTTACCCACACTGCCATCTTACAACACTCGCATCTCTGGTCATATTCACCAACACTCGGCAAACATACCCAGAAGAGCCAGGTTGTCTTTGAGTTTGTGAAGTCACGTGTGATCATACCAGAGCTCTCCCTCAGAGGACTGGATTCTTGAATGGTGGTAGAAGTGCATCTTTGTGTGTGTGGAGTTTTGTTGAGATTTTCTAAGCACCCAACACACAATACCCCCCAAACTGTTAAATACCCAATTTTTATGTGTGGGGTCTTCAAAATATAAAAAAATATATAAAACATTTTCTATTAAAAAAATATATATATTTGTGTACCTGGCCTAAGATCTAATGACAGAGGAGCAGTTTTCTTATTAGGGTATAGTCAGAACCTAAATGAAAGCTGATTTCCTGACACACACACACACACAGGCACACACACACGCACACACACACACACACACACACACACACACACACAAATGCTAAAAGTTTTCTGCACTTTTATTATTTATGTGTATGTGTACGGGAGTGCTGAATTTGTGATATACTTTGAAGAAATGGGTAGCCAATCTGCTCCTCTGCAGATTATTTCTCATCCAAGACCCTGCTTTTTTGTCAACGACAACACCCCCTATCTTGTCTGTCCGTTCCCTCAATCCTCCGCTGCCTCACACGATTACCCCCACCCCTGAATTCTCTCTTTCTCTACTTACTGTCAATCAGGCAGTAAGGCCTGTATATCTCTGCAAGAGGGCAATTAATCTTTTAGGAATGATTATCTCTGTAGACTGTTAGCAACTACAAAAAGTTGTTGCTGCAGAGAATCTATGCAAAAACAGCGCTGTAGTGAACCATAAAAAAGCCAATCCATTGTTCCTTTGGGATGAAAATGGCTCCAATGTCCCTGAGATTGTAAACCTTCCCATCCTGACTGCAGAGTCACAAAAAAAAAAAGATATTTATAATGAAATATGTCACACAAGTTCAGGGTGAGTGACCATCTGTTAAATCTACTATTAATAGTAAAGAAATATTCCACAATATTCCATAATAAAAATTCCAGAGGTGTCTGAAACCCAAGTGGAACTCCACAGGTGGAACCCCACCGGTCATAGACATTTATTCCACAAATTAATCTGAACTCATATATCCTGCGCTCTTTAATTTGATCACATGGTCAACTGTGTCAAAGGCAGCGCTGAGAATTTCCCAGCATCTATGTTCAGGCAAATGGCATTTTTCATCTTCATTGGGAGGGTCGGGGGTGGGGGGGGGGGGGTCTTACTTAGGTGACATTTTGACAGACGAGTTAAGGTGGATGTGTGACTCCATCAGGGATCAACTCTAAGCCCCTAACTCTTTGCAGTAGCGATGGATAGGACGGTGATGAGTACAGATGTACAGATTAGAGACAGTGGCACCAAAGAAACAACACCAAAGAGAGCTGGAGGTGGTGGAAATGAAAGATGTTGAGGTCACCTGTGTGGATAAGATTAGAAATGAGCTCATCACAATGTGATAGATGTTTTGGGTAAAATTTTAGAGAGAGCCAATTTAGATGAGTTAGACACATCCAGATAAGAGATAGTGAATATATCAGTAAAAGACTGATGAGAATGGATCTGCTGAGAAAGAGCACAAGAGGAAGTTCTAAGAGAATGTTGATCGATGTAGTGAAGAAATAATGAGGGCAGTTGGTGTTAGAGAGGAGACAAACCGAAAGGAAAAGAAGAAAAAGATCAGAGCCTAAGGCCTGATTGGAAACTATCAACAGCATTATTGGCATATGAAAAAATGCAAATAAAAGGTGGGGGGTTCGTTGTAGTAAATTTCATACTTTAGTTTTGCAAACACCCAACTATTTTTTGGTATGAAAAAAGTGTCACAGTTACAGTTGCTTTGGAGTCTAATAGTTACATTTGTTTTGACTTGATTGAGGGCCTGAAACAAAGTCCTACCATCCTTTTTGTCAGAACGACATTGTGTTGAGTCCACAGGCTCAAAGCCATCTGGCTAGCATCACTGTGAGAATCGGCATCCACTTCTCACTTCTTTCACACACTGAGCCAGAAAACACTGCCTTCTGGTCATTTTGCCAATAGTCCAACCACTTCCTGTCCATTCTTTGAACGTGTAAACACGAGGCTCGGGCGATGAGATTACAGCATAAAGGAGACACATAGAAAATAAACAACATATCTTCACAACCCAGGGGAAATCCTTACACCCTCTTTCTAGCTTCCGAACGGAGCAATGGAAAAGGGAAGAAATCAATAAGAAAAGACAGAAAAGGGTAAATAATGAAACTCGACCTTCATTATTAGCGACGGCAATAGATGTGACAATGAGAGTAAGAAAACTCGGGTGCCTCGCCCACAAGTTTCTTTTTGTTTCAAGTGCGCTCATTTACTGTAATTGTGCTGAGTGCACTGGAAACCTGAAACGGGAGCAGGGAGGCTTGTTCGATATGTTTAGGGAGAGGTGTTGTTAGGGTTGGATGAGACAAGTCAAGAGGAGGTGTACGAAACAGTGAGGGTGCGAGCACAGTGTGCTTTCATTAGCACTCTAAATGCTAATGAATAAGTTCCTAGCTTTGAAGATGCAGCTATGTTAAATATGCAAGAGCTATCCACTGAAGCACATCAAGAAGACGGCTGAAGGAAGAATAGAGAGGTGCTGAGATAGGGATGGGAGGATGGGAAGGAGCTATCTCCTCTACTCTAATGGGACATGATGTCTTAGAAATGGACCATATGGAACCTGAAACCTCCTCATAGAAATCCGTTAAGAAAACTGATGAAATGAGAATCGCTGCCTTAATTGCTGCAAATAAGCATTTACGTGACATGTCGCTATGTATTCGTCTGCTCTTCTCCCTGCGGAGACAGATGCAGAGTTAGTCATTAGTGTTAAGTCAAAAGACATTAAGCCAAGCTGCGTGTGGTGCACTAATGCCCAGGCAGTTTGAAGCGATGACAACCAGGGACAAATCTTAACAGTTTCGTTTTCATTCCTCCCTGAAGGGGTAAGGCATGTGCTGTTTCGTTTTTGGCAAACACTGCACAATTATACAAATTCAAAATGGAGGAAAGTATGGAAGAATAATTTGGAAAACAATATTGCTGGTAAACAAACACAAAAACATCAACATTAAAGTAAAATGCATAGTCAAGGCTCAACTGTTTCACATGCCAGCCACTAAAACAAAATAAAGTCCTTAAAGTTTTTTTGTTGACATTAATTAATTTTCAATTAATTGTACACATGATGCAAAATTCCCAATGAATTCTCAAATCCATTTCTAATTTGCAAGTTTTAGGTCTCACGTATTTTGCAAAAAAAATAAGAATCAATGTATGCATAATGATATTTAGCTGACTGTTATTCCGTGGCGGGTTAACGACTTGCCATTAGTACCTCTGCCAAACTTAACAGCGAGTTCACAAGGTCCTTTAGTTTGATTTCCAATTAATATGTATGAGTAGACCTGTGTGTGAGTCCTGATATGAAGACTTAATCGAGATGACAAAGCTATGTGATGCCTTAGCTGGAGGAAATCACTATGCTATTTATTGCTGGTCTGACCACCAAATAGCAAAGGAAGGACAGAGTGTGGGAAGTCAGCTGGAAATGAGATAGAGTGGAGGACGTTAGAGGATGTAAATAAAATAGAAAGCTGGATTGGTGACTACAGAAATATGCTGATGTCAAACGTGAGCCAGGGAATCAAGGGAAGTTGGATAAAAAGGTTTAAAAGCTGACAGAATTTGCATTTGTAGGCAGCAGGAGCATACGTTGGAGCCCAAATCCCATAGAATGTCACTTTCGCCGGGGGAATACTTTGATGTCAAAAATGCAGTGCTTACTGGAACATCCTGTGGAAATGATAACAACACTGGAGCGTCCACACTTTGCGTACTGTCTACTGATAGTTGACAGCATTAAAGCACATTACTGCTCTATCGGTACCGCTGCTCGCAGTGTTATGATTTATGCCGTTTAAATGGCTTCCCTTTTTTTTTTATATGAGCTCTGGGCAGGGTCTGTGGAGAGGCACCTAATGGCAGTAAATGAATTCATGCCCAGATAATGCGTAGGCTGCAAACACAGCAAAGCAACAACAGCTGTCACGGATAGATGGGGAGGCAGGAGAGGAGGATTGAAGAGAGATACAAGAACAAAGAAAGAGCGAAGCTGCAGAGGAATGCAAAAAGCAGCACGGAGTGCATGTGCAGAAATGTAAAAACAAACGGCTTGTGTGAGGGACAATGAGACAATATCAATGATGTTTAACAAGTCAGGAGGGGTGTTGAAAAAAGCTGTTTGAGACTGAGGAAGATGTGAGGAAATCTATTGATTGCCTCAGCACGTATGTGGCAAACTCAAGGCCTGGGGGCCAGTTCAGGCAAGCTACATCATTTCATGTTGCTCACAAACGCAACATTTATTTGGTTTCATGGTCCGATGAGGGAAATCATAACTACGATGTGGCCCCTGACAAAATGAGTTTAACACCCCTGCTCCAAGTCACTGTAACCCTTATTGGATGGTGGAGCCCCAAATCTCCTGGTCTCTGAGTTATGTTGTGGAAATTAGTCCCAGGAGACGTGATTGTTGTTTGACCCTTTTACTTCTCTGCACAAACCGCATGTGTGCTGGTCAGCTCACAAAGCATAATTGCCACACTAAGAACCAAATTGTAACTTTTCTATTTTTGGCTAATTGGCTAATAGTATGCACACGGTGCTACCCAACACACGTCAGTAGTGACGGGAATGAACTGCCAGTCACTGCAGCACACCGAGCGATTTATTCCCACTGCATGAAAGAGAGTCATTAGATGTAAACAAGTCACATAAGTATCAAAAGTAAGTATTATTTTGATTAGGATTATTATTAGTAGTGTGTGTATAAAAAATACCTATGTATAATGTATTTTACTCCTTGTGGTAGCCATGCTTGAGTAAGAAGTGCTATTGCTTGAGGTGGGGAATGTGGTTGAACAAAATTAGAACACCTCTCAACAAATGATGGAGCTGTAGTTGCTTATGAACCATTGGTGAGAGGAGGAGCCTGGTTCAGAATGTCAGAAGTCCTTTTATATCTGGAAAACATTTTCAACACAAAGTGTGGGGATGTCATTCAAAGAGGGATGATGGGATGGTCAAAAAGTAAAAACAGAAGGTGATGATTGAACAAATGGGAGATGGCGGGCTGGGGGAATGCCATCACACTGTCACCTAGTCAAATGTTACTGCCGCCTGCACTAATCGTTAATGAGGACAACAGGATCATTATGCAGATGGCCTTAAAGGGGCGTGGACTACGACCTTACGCTGAGGGTCCCCCATCATTACATTTGATTGGTTCGCCACCTCATTGCCATCTCAGCCGTCTTCTTTTCTGCCCCGCTTTGTGTAAAAGTTCTGCTTCATTTTTTAAATTTTCTTCATTGGACAGAACAATTCGAGAAATACTTGGAAAATGTCAGCCTGTTTTTAGGCTTATATAGTGTGAGACATCAGGCCTACATGACAGAATAAAGGTTACATAAAGAACAAAGTATAAGGGAAATAGCACCTGTATCGCAATTGATACATCAAGAAATGACCAATCACAACTGCTGGAGCCTATTGAAAAGCAGACTACACGCTGGACTGGAATTAAAGTGCACATACAGTATAGTTAGACAACAATTCTCACTCATTCTTACCTTTTCTGAGTGGGTACTCAATCGATACTGCCTGCATAAAAGTCAGACAACCCATTATGCCATCAGTGATGTAATTATTATTATTATAAGTATTTTCGAAAAAGCAGTTTCCCAACAAAAAAACTTTTTTCACAGCCCACTGTCCTCTGTGAAAGGTAGCGATAACTTGAGTCAACCAGCAAATGCGCATGCTTCTGCTGTAGAATCAAAAGGGATAGCACTGCGACTGAGTGTAAAATATAACACATGGCACTTGCTGTTGAGGGCTCCTTGTGTTGAAAGCAATTGTCACTGTCCTAGAGGCTGGCACGGATGTTAGCATGCATCTAATTGTCAAGAGAAGCCAAAGTCCTGCCTCAGAGTCTGTTTGAAAGAAATTCTGTACTGTGTGAGAGCGGTTAATGAATGGTCATCACTACAATGTGAGTTGCCTTCACGAAGAGGCTGCAGCCTCCACGGAGAGCCTCCGTAACGCATTGCTTGTTTTGGTTGTATTACCGTCTCATCAATAAGTGAAAGGCATGCTCTTTTGGGTTGTGATTATCGGACTGAGTTGGCCAGTGAAGAATATTCCACTTCTTGCACTCCGATGTCTTCACTTTAGAGAAGCAGCCTGATCAGATGAGGAGGAGGGCCCTTGTGATGTGAGGACAAAATTCACACCAGGAAGTGTGCCTCAAACTAGCATCCGTGGCGAGGATGAGAGGGTGGGTTAGTTGGAGGAAATGCATGTGCCAAACGGAGGCGAAATAAAAAAAAAATACCGTCACAAAAAGGCTTCAATACATTCCAGATGGAATTTCGAGGATCATTTCGGAATGATGGCTCATCAAGCTTCTTTCACAGCACGTCTAATTGCTTTTAGATCTGTTCCTATGGAAACTGACGTTTTCTTTTAAGCTGCTTAGTGGGGGATGTTTCATCACCTTTTCTCATGGGGGTTGGTGCCACTGCTACATGTGAGGTGGATGAATGTGACACTATATGCACAGTACCTTATTGTGCCTCAGAGGACAGGAAATATTCAGTGCAGTAATCCAGTAGAAGGTTCAGTACTCGGAGAATACAAGTCCTGTGCATTTTGTTACTTACAGACAAAAGTATTGCATGATGTAATGGGATCATAAAAATGATAATGAAGCCAAATATGCATTGGCTGGTGTTTGCACTGTATATTGAGATAATAAACATACCATACCATGACTAGAACACTGCCCTATTCAATGCCACATGTGATTCAGACACAATTGCCTTCCTTCTAATTCTTGAGTAAATAAGTAATACTCACTGTTTTATCAAGGGTTTTGAACCTTGGTAGCAAATACATTAGTAAAATGCAGTAATGCAGTAATCAGAGAACATATAGTATTATATGAGGTATACAAGTACAGTGATCCCTCGCCACTTCGCGCTTCACCTATTGTGGATTTGCTATTCCGTAGGTTTATAAAGTGATGGGAGAACGGAGTTTAAATACATGCCGATAGTGCGGGACATGTCTCTGAGCAATGTGCGCCACTGCGGAGAAGCGTGGGAAGCGTGGCACCCAGCCTGTCACGAACAAGGCAGGGCAACCATGCACAACACGGACTGTTTATTTAGGAAGGCTAAAAGAGGGAAAAGGGAGGCTGGAACGCCAGCAGAACAGGTACACGAGGCGACTGATGAGCCGGTCAGTGAGCTTGCGTCTCGGTGGCAGACAGAGCAAACAAACTCGTAGTTGGGGACAGGTAGAAGGTCGGCCCAAAAAGAGTTCAGGCATCTTGCGACACAGCGGATCAGGCAAACGGGAATCAAGTGGCAGGCAAATCGGCGAGGACTGACAGGCGCATGGCGTCTTTATAGTTCTGCATTGGTGATGCACGCCCCCGATGTCTAGCGTGGAGGGCGTGTTAGCCGACCAGCAGGGCGAGAGCAGAACAGAAATGTGACACAGCCGCGCATGAAGGAAAAATACACCGCCGCGCAGAAGGAGTTGGGACAGTGGCAATGAGCGCTGATAGCATGGGCGTGCCTCTGAGCAATGTGCATCACTGCGGACGTGACTGAGGACAAGCAGCTGGCCATGCACGAGGGAACAGCACCAAACGGTGCAGGAGTTGGGACAGGTAACAATATAACGTTTGTACTTTTATTTACTGAAAAGGTATAATACATGCACAGAACGGTGTGGGAATGGTTATTAAGAGAATGGGAAAGGTTTATGTAGCGTAAAAGTATTGGGGATGGTTTACAAAGCCTTAATATTGTGTATAGGACACAACGCATTTGTGACTCACTTTGGTTTTGCTATGATGATGTTCCCTGGGTTAGTGTTGTGCGTTAATCCTGAAGATGGACACTCTGCATTACTTGGCTAGGTAAACCATACTTTTAATTGACTTACAATACACCCATGTCCTCTAGTGGCCAACAACAAACACTGTGTTGGAAATTTCAATACAATGATATTTACATTTCTAAATAATATATATACCATTTATACTTCGCAGATGTTCATTTATTGTGGGTGGTTCTGAAACGCATCTCCTGCGATAAAGGAGGGATCACTGTATTGGTAGATCCTATCCATTTACTGGCAGTCAATGCATACTTCCAATTCTCTGTTGCGAAATAACAGTTCATTAAAACAAAACTCAGAACTTAGTTTGTCTCTTGCATTAAACTTGTACTTGGCAGTCTGACATCAATTCTGGATGTCATTAGAGTGCATGGGACCACCTACACTGTCACTTTCATCTTCAGTCGCTATATTTGTATCAAATGATGATGCAAAGTAACATTTTTCCACAGACATTTTATAAAGCTGAAACAAGCCACACAGGTTTGTTCTGTAATACTGTCTCTGTGTATGTGCTACAAGTCACTGAATGTGCTTAATAAGGCTTGAAATGTATTTGATGACAGGCTATGAATAAGTTTAATGTAGGTTGTGTTGTGGCTCCGAAGGATCATTAGACTATTTTTATTATCATTATTATCTCCATGCTGCGTAGTCACACTCGTTCACCTTGGAGCACAGCATGCTGGCAAGCAAATCTACGTAAAGCCTTCACTTGAGCTGTTATAAAATGAGTCTTCAGCATATCGTCAACCTGGACTTTAACAACACATCCATTACTACTAGGACAACCAAAAGAAAAGGCTATTTTTTAATTTGATTTTCTCAATTCTCATCCATATTTTACCAAAAACATTTTACCATGCAACCAACCCAAGTGATGAAAAAAGAGATCAGCATTAAAGAATTTTTGTTAGCTCATATAGATTAAAGTATGGATGGATGGTACGATGGATGGATGGATGGATGGATGGATGGATGGATGGATGGATGGATGGATGGATGGATGGATGGATGGATGGATGGATGGACGGACGGACGGACGGACGGACGGACGGATGCAAGGGTTTGTGGATGGGTGGGATAGATGATGGATGGATGGATGGATGAATGGGTTTGTTAGGGTGGGGAGGATGGATGAATAGATAGGTTTGTGGGTTAGGTTGGGATGGATGGATGATGGACTGATGGACAGATCGATCGATCGATCGGTCAGTAGGTAGATATCCACAAGAAAAAATGCCATGTGTAGAATTCACAATAATTAATGTCTATGTGAAGGTGAATTGGGAGGAAACATTATTCATCCCCGATTATTGTCACAAGCACTAAGGCAGTAAGTACTGTATTTTGATTCCATTTAAATTATGCCAATCCACAACCCAGCCACAGTGTGCCTCTGCGCTGAGGACAGCTTCCGGAAGATGCTGACTAGTTCAGAGGTTGGGCCAAACAGCTCTTATCTCCAGCTGGCAGCTGGAAGTGGCAGAAATAATTCAGTTTAATAGCCATTGCTGTTGCGTGATAATGGCCACACTCCTGTCATGATGGGAGACTTCTCACCTTTTTACTCCTATAGCTTTGCTTCTCCTCTGCAAGCACCTGCCGTTTAAAGCAGGAGGTAAAAATTCATATTCCTTCAGCTTTTACCTTCATGGTCCCTGAAGTGACTCACAGCAGTGATTTGAGGTACACACTATTTTAGCAATTTATTTTATTTCAATTTTAAAGTTCCATCCACAAAGGACAACATCATTAATGTGTTGCAATTCCCATAAACCTGCATAAATCTTAGAAAAAGCATGCCAGGCTAGAAGTTGGCAATACGCCAGTGCAGTTATCAATGCAGGAAAACTGACACGACTGTACCCGTCTGGACCCCATGGGTACAGCCCCGGCCACCAGGCTCTCACCAACCGCCAGGGCTTGCTCCAGATGGGGGGCCCCAGTGAACCATTAGAATTACGGCAGTGATGCCATCTAAGTATTGTGCAGTGGAAAGGGGGCAAATGCCATTTCATTGGCTGTGAGCTGTTTTTAGATCTTTGGAGAATTTTAGTCACGTATTCCACCATAAACTTCTGTTAACCTGCATATTGCCCAGTTGAATTACATGATTTCTTTGGATACTTTCACATAATCTTTCTGGAAAAGGACTTAACCCATCATGAGTCTCTTAGACTTCATGGAGTGAACTCCCCATTTGAAGGTTATCCCACCTAAAAGACTCCCTTAGACAGCCCTAAAGCTCCGCTACAGCCAGGAAGGTTTACAACTAAATGTGATTCATCCCTGGCTCTGGTGTCTGAGACCTGTATGGAGAAAAAAAATGGACTGACAGAGACTGGATCTCAAGGCCAGAGAGGGAAGGGTGGCTGGGAAGAAAGATATTTTGCCATGCTGAGACTTCATTTGAAGAATTATCATTTTTGATTAACATGTTTTTTATGTGTGTGAAATTACTCTTGAATTTCTATAGCCACGCAATACAATAAGGGGCACATAGAACAGAGACTAAAGCGAAACCTCTTTATTCCACAGGATGGGCCTAACTTTAAGTGGTCTCACCCTGTGAATACAGGAAGAATGATGAGTCAAGGTCATCAAGGTCTTCTCGCGTAGTTCATATTGAGTTTGAAAAGTTGATGGTTTCACAACGCATTCGGGAAAAATTGGGGGAGGGGTGAATTATCTTGAGTTATATTTTTATACTGATTAAGATAAAATTAACGTAAAATACAATTATTCTAAAATTGTAGTCAGTATTTTACTAGTACACCTAATTTACCCTACAGATGAGCTAATCCACTAATTAGCTGAACTAAGACTGTTTCACATCTGATTATGATTGGGTTCATCAACAGCTATGTGGAAATTTGTTTGTGCGTTCACAATCGCGAAAGTGTGGTGAAAGGTGTGTGCAGCTCCCAATAGGTCAGGACTATCGTTTCCTGCACACAGATGGCTAACGTAGGATGAGGAGAGGATTAGTGCTGGCTTTTCTCTTAACCTTGTAACTATGGGCATAACGTTGAAAATTCTATTTTGTTTTATAATGTTTGAATTTTTAATTTTAAGTGTCAATGCTTGGAATTATTGCATATTAATGTTCTTTTTTTACAAACTACAATCACCCAGACT
Source organism: Syngnathus floridae (assembly GCF_059516105.1). NCBI lineage: Eukaryota > Metazoa > Chordata > Actinopteri > Syngnathiformes > Syngnathidae > Syngnathus > Syngnathus floridae. The sequence continues at coordinate 11,820,102 of NC_142413.1, read as the reverse complement.
TATTCATTTAAGACAACTAGAATCTCATATCTCAGCAACTTAATACGACAGAAGGAAAAACTGATAAATTAGTTAAAAAAAAGCTGTCAGACCTAACCCAACAAAAACTCTGCATTGTTTATGTATATAGGAGTTTTTTCAGTGCCCCAGGCACTAACTAGCAAACAGTCCGGGGAGTAGTCTGCCCGCAATTCTGAACAGGAATGTCAATGTCAGTCATGGAAAGTGCTGACCAGGGTGCAGGTGGAGCAGAGATCTGATAGAAAGCCCCCCCAAAGGGACAGCTCCAGAAGTCCTAAAACAGAACCCCTGGAATGGTGCGGGCAGGGGGGTAACTAGAGGTAGTTCAGAATTCCTCAGAGGCGTTGGGGGCCATAGCGTCGACGTCAGGCGTATCCACTACCATCTCCTAGGCAATCACTGGGTTGTGTTGGCGCAGCCAGGGATGGCCCAGGACGACAGGTTGACCAAGGATGCTCAGGAGGTGAAGTTGGATCTCCATCCGGTGGTTGCCGGAGAAGAACATGGTGACAGGAGGATTACCGTGCCCAGTGGGTTTTCTGTCTAACGCAAGTGTGGGAACGGAGTGAGTCGAGGGAAGATGGCCAATGTTCAGTTGCCGGGTGAGTTCAGCATCCATAATGTTGGCCTATGTTTCAGAGTCGATAAGGGCATCCAAGGTGTGGGTACTCCTGGTGAGCAAGAGACGGGTCGGGAGCAGAGACTTACGGCAGGCTGGGGAAATGCGGGTTGCCGAGCTCACATGGAGCTAGGCATGCGATAACTCGATGACCCTTGCCCCCACAGCACAAACACAATAGGGCACATCGCTGGCATTCTTCCAGTTGACAAAGGCAGCTGCAGTTGACCAGGGTCCGGTAGTTACCAAGGTGCTGCTGCCATAGTGGATTCCCAGCAGCTCATGGGCCGCATCGGAACTGGACGACCCCATGTTGAAAACCTTGAAAATGTCCCAGGCAAATGCCTAAAAAGAGGCTGGAGTTTGCCGATCAAACTCCGTGGAGCCCCAGAGACAAGTTCGTCCAGTCAGGTAGATTATGATGTAGCCGACTTTGGTGACTTCTGTGGCAATAGTTCTGGCTGCAAGGAGAACTAGATCCTGCAGATGGACAGAAATGCCCCAACCTGTTGGGGGTCGCCATCGAACCTCTCGAGGTGCCCGACCTGGGGTTCCGGGGTGGTTGCTCACGGAGCACTCCAAGTGACGCCGGCGTTTTTGCGGCTTCACATGGAGTGTGCTTTGTCTGCTCATATGACCTTTACAGCACACTATTGGCTGATAGAGGAGACGAGACCAATGGGAACATGCTAATCTGTATCCTTGGTGCTCATTGTCTTAGAGCAGTTCTAACCACACTTTATCTGAGCCTCCCGCGACATATCCACTCTTACACTTTGTTCGCGTCAGCAGAATATCTGATTTGCACTTCATTTCATAATTGGGACCAACCTCCCATCTATCCAAGACTTGTATCTGTCCAGGACTAGGAAACGTGCAAGTAACATCTCTACAGACCCTTCTAACCAAGGTCACACTCTGTTCGAACTACTCCCCTCCAGATGGCAGAGCGCTGTACGCCAAAACCAGCAGACACAGACACAGCTTCTTCCCCCAGGCAGTCGCTCTGATGAACTCACACCACTCATAGAGTCTCAGAGACATCACTGTGCAATAACGTCCTGCTCTTGCCACTTAAATTGTTAGTCACCTGAATGTTGTTAGTCACTTATATGTTGTACAGCGGCTGAGATCAACCAGAGTCAAATTCCTTGTTTGTCATGCACAAACTTGGCCAATAAATCTGATTCAGATTCTTGTGCGGATATCGTAAAAATACTGACTCCAGATTGCAGATTTTTACCTATCGGAACTAATTATCAGCAACAAATGAGGGATCACTGTACAGTTAAGCCTTGATTTTACGCGCTACTTTACGCGCTTTACGCAATTTTACGGCCTGTGATGCTATAATAACAAGGAATTCAGACAAAAGGATTGCTGTTCCACTTCATCCAGACCACAAGTGAGTGATTAAAATGTAAAATGGAAGGATTTATAAGCATTATATGTACACTTTAAAGGGACCGCAGCAATAAAATAAGGGTTGTACATTTGCACATTGGAACAAACACACCGGCAGTAAATAGATTTTCGTGAAGACTTCTTATCATTTTTAATAACTATAGTTTATTAATTTTCACCCTGAACAGTAATGTTATTCCCCAAATGCAAACACATGTATCCTAGTACGTATGCAATTTCCCAATACACTTGTATGCATGGCTGTGATTTTTTTTTCCCCTTCCAAGAGTTTCTAAACGACTCGATTTCAGGGTTAACGTGATTCCCAAATTCTAGACCCAAAAGTCCGCATAAAATCAAGGTTTAACTGTATTTCTGAATCTGTCTACATAGTATGTGATGGGGAGCACATCTGCACAGGTATGTCCCTTTGGCTGCCCACAACAAAAACTTGGACTACATGACCACCAGTTGCCTTCCAGCAGTGCAACATATCTCCATCCTATACAGTAATTTTAATCAGGTTGTTGACTGTGGACTGCGGAATGTTGGTTCACCCTTCTTTAATAGGTATGCCAAGTTGGCAGGAATTAGAAGACGCTGTCGATCCAGAGTATCTGAAACATCCTTGTGGATGACACATCCAGCGAGTATGCTGATGATGCAAAAACTATTATGTTTGTGAATTGTGTTTCTGTGTAATATGGGATCACACATGATCATTGATCATATGATCTGATGGATGGGAGGTTTTGGCAGTGTCAGACAGATTTTGAGAGAAACATATTTTTTGCTTACATAGAAAAATCATTACATCTTTGTGTTTACCTCAATGGAAACAAAAACAGTGTTGCATTTATATTTTTGTTCTATATTTTTTTATAGCCGTTTTGATTTTTGATAGTCAATGGGTCACTTGTGTCATGCTAGACATAGGCACCGTTTTTTTTCTTTCTGTTAAGAATTCACCATCTGTTGTCTGTTCGTCCTCCATTTCATCATCTCAGCTATCCCTTCAGTTATAAGTGGCCATCAGCTTTTTAACAAGACGCAGGAGGCCATTGAGGCAGGCATGGTTAAACGCTCTCTGCCCCTCTATTTCCCTCACTTGAGTGCAGTGGTGATGGAGTCTCATGTCTGGAAGCTTTATTTCCCCTGTGGGCACTCGAGCATATTGTAGGGCATTTGTAGTGCTTAGATAGCTGAGGAAGTGAACAGATCTCAGCCTAAGCCATGCACAGAGTGCCTCGGTTTGTAAGCCTACATCCAACAACAAGATGGATGATCAGTTTTCTGCCACACTCTGTGAGCTTCAGGCTACCGTTTATATCAACCAGTATAGTTCAGTGTGGTTTGTGGTGGTTAAACTCTCTAAATCTTGATCAGACTTTTCTATTTTCACTACAGGATTAAATGCTGAATGGTGATAGCTTGAGACAGTAAGGACGAGTCCAAACTACGGTCCGCGGGCTAATTGCAGCCATCGACCATTTTTAATTGGCCTGCAAAATAATATATAAATAGAATACAATACACACTTCAACTTTTGGCCGAGTGTATTGCACTTTTTAATTTAACGCACATGGGGCTACTGTTCTGCTACTACTGTTGATCTATGCAGTTGCTTTACCAATAAGGACAAAAGTACACAAGAAGAAATTTACCGTCCCCAAGATACTGAACACGGCAGAACCAAAGAAGAAAAAGTTAGAAAGTGAGTGCAGATTTTTTTTTACACTTTGGGAGAATGAATATTTTTTTTTAAAGAAAAGGCTACAATGGCCAACTATGAAGTTGCCCAACTCCTCGCAAGACATGGCAAGCCTGTTTCAGATGGAGACCTCATAAAAGATTACCTCATTAAAGTCGCCGATATAATGTGCCTGGAAAAGGTGCAAGACTTCAAAAATGTCAGTGCTGTTCCCAATTTTGGTGAGTAAAACATATATTCCACAGTACTTGCGTATTACTAAACATTTACTATGTGCAGGCAAACGAGACAAATATCAATAATGCACATCAATTCTGTCACTAGCCTGCTTTTATCCACCACTTGCGTTTTCTTGTTAACACACAGAGTACACACTGCTGTGCACAATGCATACACTGCAAATGCAAAGTCATCTGATCTCATCTGATAGAGACTGGCTGCTTGATCAAGTGACATTTGTCCAGATTTTTGAATACCATTGGATCACCGGAATTGGATGACCCGAATGACATACCCAACACAGCTAACATTGGATAACATTTTTTACCACTTTTAATTGATTTTTCTAAATTTAATACAGTAAAGTTAAGTCTGCTACATACCTCATTTCTGGTAAGTGGCCCACCCTCTCCTATACGTTCATGTGAATACATAAAGAAAGAATTGACGCCCCTGCAGTAACGCATCCACAGCAGTGAAACACAATAGAGTACTGCATACTGGAATTAAATTATCCACCTTGTCATAATCAGCTGCATTTTTTTATATTTTTTTTATAACACTCTGTTGACCAATCAGCAGACAGCAGTGTGCTAGCTGTACCATCAAACCGTGCTGGAAAGTAGTGAATGTCAGTCATTTTGTAACTTTGTACACCTGCCTTGCCAAACAGAACTACACCATACTAATTGCTAGAACCAAAGTCTATTAGTGTTTTTATCTATTGTAGTTGAGGCAATAATTCTCACCTATAATTCTTTTGCCAAATGAATCTCATTTTTGTTGGCCTAAACTTGCACAAAAACTCATCATATCTTAACTGAACACCTTAATTCAATATAAGTATATTAGACCTGATGACAATATTTATAATTTGAAAGTTTTTTTGCCCCACATTTGGCAAAGGCCATATAATAAAATGAAAAATCACGGCAAAAGGAAGAAACCATGAGAAGGGATCACAGGTCACAATGTAAACATGCATTAAAATGCACACACAGCAGGCCTGGGAAAAATATTGTCTCATGTTGGAGATTTCTAAAATCTTATATATATATTTATATGTCCCTCCAAACTTCCTATGAACTAGCCCCAGCTGAGTTCCCTAATGTGGCAGTACCCCAACTGGGCTAGGGGCTTTGAGGGGCTTTCATTGCTGCTTGCAGCTTTAGTTGATACTGGATTTCCCAGCATGCATACAAAGTAATATTGTTTCCAATTCAAATACTGGAACGGCAGTGTTTCATTTAGCCAAACAAGCAATACACTGTACAAACTACATGCTTAATAGCTTCCAAATATTTGTTTAAACAGATGACAGCGATGATCAACAAAAGGCATGATTAGTCACTTGAAAAGCCCAAATATATACTGAGCTCTTTTGGGAAAGCAGAAAAGATTAATTGAGCTCATCCTACAGTCTCTGAAGCTGTCCGTTGATATGAGCTGTTGCAGGATTGCAAGAAAACAGCTCTTACATATATTACTAAAAAAGAGAAGGAAAGGTGTATCCATGTCAGCTACTGACATTGAATGTCTCATACTACTTCTGAAGGACACTAACTGCAGACACTGCCTGATAGCAGTGAGACAGAAATCAAGACATTTGATCTTCCTCGGTTTAGGACACCTTTACGACGCTTGCGACGCAAAACCGCTTAGGCTGAAAAAAAGGCTTTAAATATGATGAAATATGAAAAAATAATATAAATAAAATATTTAAAAAAATACACATAAGAGGGTGGCTCGGTGGCGCACTGGTTAGCACGTCCGCCTCACGGTTAGGAGGGTGCCGTTTCGATTCCACCTCCGACCCTCCCTGTGTGGAGTTTGGATGTTCTCCCTGTGTCTGTGTGGGTTTTCTCCGGGCACTCCTGTTTCCTCCCACATGCCAAAAACATGCTTGGTAGGCCAACTGAGCACTCCAAAATGCCCCTAAGTGTGAGTGCAAGTGCAGATGATTGTACTCTGTGTGCCCTGCGATCGGCTGGCAACCGGTTCAGGGTGTCCCCCGCCTACTGCCTGATGACTGCTGGGATAGACTCCAGCATGCCCGTGACCCCCGTGGGGACAAGCAGTATAGAAAATGGATGGATGGAATATACATATGAGACATGCTGTTTCTGCTTCTATTCTCTCTCAAATGACTATTGATTTTTCACCTTTTTTTTTCTATGCATAACCATGCAAGTGTGTTTAGATATGTGATTGTTTGTTACACTATGCAATTATTATCATGATGGAGATACAGAGAATAGCGTGGTTTGTGTCTGAGAGGCACCTGCTCTGTGAGGCACTTAGCTTCAGCCTGTCCTCTGTGATTTCAGCAGCACTCATTACATGGCCCAGAGCTGCCTCCACACTGATTTGGAGAACAACCTAAATGGAGGATAACGAGCCAGACTGTTTTCTCTGCTACCACACATCACACAGAAGCGCACTAAATGGAGAGCTACTGTGCTGCAATCTCCAACAATTCACTAAAGGGGGTGAGTAATAGAAGATGTCTGGGTGAGGTGTGTTTCAGTCAAGCGCGAGGTCATAATTTGTTTTTTGGGAATGATAAAGCCCATTTGGCACTAGGGATTAAACATTCAAGATGAAAAGCTGCCACAAAACAAATTTACACTTACAATCGCCATGCCAGTTCATCAAAATGCAAGTTCACACTTCAGAAACAAACTCGGACATGAATTCAAAAGTAGATTCCAGGACAACAAAATGTAAACTAAATCCTTGGTTAAAAACTTCCCAGTTGATACGGGGCATTGCCCCTTAGAAGACATTATCTACACGTAATATGGAACTGTCTGCAGTGGAAATTGGAAAATAATTCACTCGAACCCTCAATGGCCTTCGAAAAAAGGTGTGTAAACCATTTGAAAAGCCCAAGGACACGAGATTATTCCATTTCTCCACAGACCCGCAGTCTGAACACACACCGCCTTCTTTTTCAGATCTTTCTTGATGGCGCAATGATTTATTCTGTTTACCATTATAACTGGAGAATGCCCTCTTCCAATCCCTCATTTAAACGGCTGCTGCTCCAACATCCTTGAGAAGTTACCATTGCTCTGGCTAGTCTGTGCATGCATTTACTGGACAAACACTCCTGGTAATTGGCCAGAAACCCTCTCAATTGCTCTGTTGCATATCAGACAACCATCAATCGCTGCACAGGGTATTCCTCATTTGAATTACAGACAGGCAGATAAATGTTGATGCCACCACAAGTTTTGGCCCTGGTGGACCTCCCAAAGTGCGATGAACCATACTGGGACCAGCTGCATGCTATGGCGAACAGTTTGTCTCTCCAAGTGGCAGACGTTGCTTTTTCCTCTGCCGTAGAACCAAAGTGCCATTGACTTCCATCTACTTGAGAGTCCTCAGCATAAAATGGAATGCGCCAAGTGGACCGGGCCATGGAAGGTGGTCACCAGACAGAGGTGTTACGAGTGATCTAAATTCAGGAAGTTGAGTGACATCCAAGGCTTTGATTTCATCAAGGCAGGACATGAAAGGAGAATGTATTCTTTATGATATGCAGGACATTGCTCCGACTGGCATCTGCATAGCAGTGAATGGAAAGGCATGTTTTCACAGGATGGAACCTATGGGCAGCAGCCAGTGTTAGAAAAGATAATTTGCTTCTCAAACTAGTTAAAAGTTTAGTTTAAAAATTTGTTCTGTTCATAAATCAGATTTTAAGAACTAAATTCATCGTTTCAAAAATGAAAAGTTCATAGTTCTTTTCTTCCCCTCCAATCAAAAAAAAAGGTTTGCTGTGAGCTGTTACACTCTGGCATTTTGACATTTTCTCATTGTTTTTACCCATTCCATTCACACTAGGATCCAGGTGCTGTCACCTTACAATCTTGAATACAAGAGATTTTTGCTTGAATTGTTATTTTCTTTAATGAAATGAAACAAAAACATGACTGTGGTCCAGAATGTGCAAACACAATCTGCTGTAGGTGTCAGGTTGGAAACAATGTACGTATCTGATTTGCCAGCTCTTTGTCAAGAGCCCTCACCTTATCTTTTTTCTTTCTAGCATTTAACAAACCTTGGCTTGTTAATTAAGCTTCAGATTGTGTCTTTGTTAATATACTGTAAAGTTAAAGACACTTAGCACATGAAGGAGTGTTGAATCAGTGCTCTGTTGGTTACATGAGGGACCTTGGAAAGGGGTGGAATTAATGTCTGGGGAATTCAACCCCAGAAAAGTAGGAGGCTGGACACCATCCCCAACGCCCTATCTCACTGAACAATTGCGAGTGTTCAGTTTTGAAGCAAACTTTCACATTTATGAGTTGGGCGGCTGTGCAGTGGCAGAGCAGTGGTTAAGTAACTGTAATGTTGGCTTTGTTACTTTGCTTACTTGTGCCTGGATTAATTTGTTGGCAGTCAGAGATTAAAGACATGTTTCTTACTTTTGCCACATTATGATTATTAGGAGCAAGACACCCCTTCATGTGCTAAATGTCTTTAACTTTCCAGCATATTAACAAAGACACAATCTGAAGCTTAATTAACAAGCCAAGGTTTGTTAAATACTAGAATTTTTTAATCACATGGTACTGAAAATTAAGGACTTTTTTCCCGATATATGTAACCCAATCTATGCATGTACGTATATAAATACTGGCAATCTATTTTCCACTTGCATTGTTTATTCATTCTTGGGAGCTATGGCATTGTACATTTTGCTTTCATTGGCAGTGCTCTCAAAAAGAATTAAAACATGTTTGCAGTGCTATTTCTAAATATATGTCTTCCATTAGCCAACAAACAAGCAGAATCAAAAAGCTTTTTACAACTTTTTCAGCAAGCTATTACACAAACAATTCTGCCATCTGTCACTTTTTGGAGTGAAGCTTTATTGTTTGACAATGACTGAACATTTCATTCCATACAAAATAAATAACTTGTGTTAGGAAAAAAATCAAGTGATCATCTGTATCTAACAATATTGCTTGTACGATTGTCTGCGGGGTGAAGTAATCCATGACCGGGCTGAAGATCCTAGACAAGGCATCAGGCATGACGTTTCGGGACCCTGGACGATAAGTAATTGTAAAATTGAACGAAGCCCACCGTACCTGGCGGTAATTCAGACTCTGGTCTGATTGGGTATAGGTCTTTGTGATCAGTGAACACCACAAATTATCTACCGCAAAGTCCAGGTTATACTGTATAGTATAGTGTATATACTATACACTATACAGTGTATAGTATGTTGGACTACATAGTTGCTGTATATCAGAGCTGTGACACTTGACTCTATACATTTCTGTGTCCACAAACTACACAAAGGAAAACAACTACAAGTAGGAAAACCAAAATAGCAAAAGGTGCAGTTGACGCATCTTTTCAGCATACTTCAGGAGTGAAGGCATCTTAAGGGATTATAAAGAGGTCACTGTTTTTTATATTTCAAATTGAACTCAACCAGTGAATTAGCATAAGATGTTAGAGGCAAGTAACAGACTTTTCTCTGATCACTGCCTGAGTGGTGGAAACCAGTCAACGCCAGAGCTGCTCAACTCTAATCACTCCCTGTGCGGCATGACAGTAACAGAAAGTACTTTCAACAGAGAGCTACTTAAATGTAATATGCTTTTGTCTCTTTCATTTAGATTAAAATGAAAGCATGCAAGTAAGCAGAATGATTTGGATCAAGGAAAAGAAGAGGATTATTCCCTGAGTTGTTGAATACAAATGGTGAATAATTGTTTTTTTTCCAAAGACCATCCGTACCAAATAGGGAAATTACTTAACAAATGATTTTAGAAATAATACATTAATAGTAATGTGATTAAGAACCACAAATGGTCATATAACAGCCAGAACAGAGCAATTAAATGGTGATTAATCACATTATTCAAATAGTTTAATTTGACGCTCAATTCTGTAGGAAGAAAATTATGTGTCACTCATCACAAAAACAGTTCTCAGATATATGTGTTGATGACTATGAAATTTATTCCATGACTGTCTGCCATCACAAAGTCATCAACGCTACAAAGACACCATGACATCACAAAGGACAAACATCATCCCACCCCTAACTGTAGCCCTGCCAGGTGAGAGGCCTGGTACTGAGGTCCGCCACAATCCCACAAATGACCGTAAAATGTGCAGCAAAGATACACATTATTAAATGAAGACAACAAAAGGGTCGAAGTTTAAACACATCTATACAAAGCATTAAATGCTTTTGATAAAGTTTAGGCCAGCAGAGCAGGCTTTGAAGGATCACAGTGCAAATCATTGCTTTAATTGTATATAATCTGTTACTAAAGGCATACTTTTTATGTTTCATGATTTTCTGATATTGCAGTGTGCATTTTTAGTCGTGCGGTTTCAATACACAAACGATCACCAAGAAAAATTACATTAAACCAGTCATTTGTTTTAGTGAAGGAATGTGAAGGTGCCATCATTTCATATTCTGACATCAAATTCAGCTTAATCCAGAGTTTGTAGAACATATGTTTGCAGCGAATCACAGATCTCAGTCTCTCAAAAACTCTATGAAAGTGTCACACGGTAAATTAGTTTCTGTGTTATGAAACCAGAATACATTTTCTGCTCCAAAACGAAGACATGAAAGAGGTAAGCCAATTACTTGTTCACACCTGAGAGGAGATGGTGATCAGAAAGAAATGAATCAAGTGGAGAGAGGACGAAAAGAAGAACAGCAAAAGGGACCAATGATAAAATAAGACAAAAGGCACACCTTGTAGGACTGCAGGCCACTTCTTTGTCTTCTCTTGCAACAAATCCTCTAATAATAACTGCACCCAATTCCAACTAAATAAATAAAGAACGCAATACGGCTTAAGTTTACGCATCAAAGTGTGAAAAATCCCTCTGTGGTAGGTTGAGCCCTGTATGCCGTCTGTTTCCCTCTCTGTATTACGGCAGATCTTATAAATGAGGGGACATTTTGTCGGCGGGATTACCCCGGCTTCGTGGAGGGCAATATTCATTAGCTTCTGTTGACATCTCACAGAGTGATCATGATCCCGCAGAGTTACGGAGGATGGAGCATATGCGCTACAACAGAGATTTACTGCTGCTGGGATAGAAGCCTACTTGTACTCTGTCAATAAATCCCAAAGGTTAATTGACGGAAGAATGCTTTTTTCTTCTGGTCATCTGAAAGGCCACTTAAGCGCTAAATAAGATTAATCTGTAAGCATGGACCTTGGAAAAATACCTGGAGGAATTATCTTTCTTCATCATTTGATATAAAAAACAGTTTGCCTCTGATTGGTTGTTTCCAATATGTAGGCGTCTTGTGTCTGCCATTTATTTCTCTTCTTTTGGCTCCACTGAAATTCAGTGAGTCAGTGGCGTGATTGTGGCCAGTGAGAAACTTAAACCATGTCTCAGTCTTATTTTGCCATCTTATGCATAAAACCATGTGAAATTATATTTTGATGGCATGGGACATTTAAAGAGGTTGTGGTGACATACCAAATCAGGCGGGCAGTCCGGGAGGTCCAACACTCACTTTTCTTTCAAGGGTCAACTTAAAATGTTATTATGATAAAACTTCTAATCTGAGAATCAGGCATCTCTTTGTGAAGCTGCCATAGGCCAATACTCCTAATGCACCACACTTTTACTCCTCTTCTCTCTATCCTTCTCAAATTCATCTCAACCCGTACAATAATATCAGTGAGTGTTAGATGTGGAACCTGGGAATCCTGACCCAACGCTCAGCTAGTGATTGAATGTGGTGAGTATTCTTATCAATCACATTTCCAAAGTGAGGCAAACCCGAGCAGCCAGAGTAGACAGCAAAATGAACTGAACTGAATCTGAATCCGTACTGAGCGGATGTGTAAACAAATACTTCCAGTGCTGCAAGCTCCTGCGTTTTTATTTGATCCCTGTACCGCACCTGCAGATAAAACCCACGCCGGGTCTCTCAGTGCAGCTGTCCCTGCAAGTTGAGTTGACATGCGGCTTTTCTGATTTTGGTGCATCAAATAAAATATTAAATCTTTCCAGTACCTTCTGCAATGAGCTCAATTACTAGTCATTACAGTTTGATGCATTAAATTAGTTTTTTTTTCAATGTAATTTGTGCCCCACTTTGTGAGCAGTCGTTAAATGCACCGCAAGTCTCTCAAAAAACGTGTTAGTACAGCAGAGGCGGGGTTTGAGTCTTACTTCTGGTTTACTTCTTGGCTGTTTTCCACACAAATTACTCACATTTCATAAGAAATTAGACCGTCATTTTGCCAAAGGTAATATAGTATATACCTACAATTAACAGTGTTATGCTTAATATAGCACGATACAGTTTCTATAATACACACACACATGCATGCACACACACACACACACACACACACACGTGTGTTGCATTAGGTCTGCATCTTATCGCCCATCACAAGCAGCTTGTGTTGAGGCAAAAACCTGCTTCCTACTAAGAAATCCTGCTTCCTCGTAATGCAGTGAGGAAGAGGATGAGCCTTTCAGGCAGTAATGACAGCCATCAGAGGGAATTTGATCGCTTCAGGCAGTCCAGTAACCGGAGGGTGGCCTGTTCTGCAAGATTTGTTTGAAGTCTTACACACATCTCAGACCTTTCACAAGCTTTCGAAACTCAAATAGCAGAGATTGTGGCCTTTTAAACATGCTGAATGCTCTCCTCAAACAAAGCTGGAAGACCCTCTATGAATTATGCACCCGGCTCCGGAATGCTGTATCCATGCACATCAACCAGGCAATCTCAGTGGAGATTTGGTGTGAGAGAAGAGTTTACCTCCTCACTTAAATGTTGTTGTTTTTTCTTCATTAAATTCCATAATTAACATACATTTTCTTTAGGGTACAAATACTGTCGTAGTACATACTGCTGTCTTCTACGCAAGTTAAAATTTCTGTTCAGTTCATAAACCCTACGTGTATAGCTCTGCCATCCCAAGATTGACTTTTTCTGCATTCCAAGTGATGTAGAATGATTAAACTCCCAACACACACACACACGCACACACGCACGCACGCACACGCACGCACACACACACAATATGTTTAAGTTAATGCCGACTGAATGTGCATCTGGGTTGACTCGCTCAGTTGGTAACACTGCTGATTTTCGTATCAAACATATACTATGAGTGACTCACTGTTGTAAACCCAAAAGTCACTTCATACTATAGGTTGTGTATACATCTAATTTAATCAAATAGATGGATGTCAGTCGGCCTGCCAACAGTTTATCACAGAACTGGATGCATTTATAAGCCCAACACAAATGTCAAAGGTGGTTTAGTCCTCAAATAATCCTCACCCAGTAGCTAAGTCTCAATCTTGTGGTTCATCTGTCATGCAGCCGCATGAACAGTACTCTGGACAGCTCATCTCTCCTGCCCCTCCCGTCCCGCCACGAGCCTGTATGCTACCCGTCGGTTGCCCTGTTGTCTGTCCTTGCTGCTTCCTGTTATTCTGTTCTCCACTAACCCTTTCATTTCAATAAACCCTTTGGTCCACGCTGCATTTGGTTGCCCGGCTCTGTTTTGTGACATCATCATTTATCATTGTTGAAACGTGCTTCAGCGTACAGTACTGTGTAAGCATATTATGTGTGTAAAAAAAAAAAAAAAAAAAAAGAGAGAGCGCAAAATCACCCAATGTCAGCATGACCTTGTAGCCCCACAGCAAGCGGAAAATGAATGAGCACCTTCATCAGAGCACTTTGACCTGCTCTATTCAGGCAAGAGCAATAGTCCATTAATGGTGTGTAATGCAGAAGTAACAATTCTCCACTGACCAAACTGTCGACGTCATCTACAGCATTAACACAAGCATTTCTAGAATTAGAAGTCTTATCTGAAAAGAGAACTTTCCTAATAAATGCTCAACACTCTACAGTTGGATGAACAAATTGTCCAGACACTATATGTTTAGTATGTGTCACTAATTATTAGATCATTTGGTTTCTGGGTTTCTGTCTTTTATAATGTCCCCAATGCAGCTCTTAAATTACCTTTATACTTTTGTATTCTGGATAATTATACTAAAGCGGTAAAGTCACAGGTGTTTATGGGCACAAAACAAATTGACATGAGATTGCATAATCAGAATCTTCCTCGTGTTGGATTTAATTACCTTAGTCCAAAAGTGACACAATGACACCAACTTTTCAGGTTAAAATTAGATTAATTAGCATGGACATTAAGAGTGTTTATTGTATGTACCATAAAAATGAGATAGGATCACTCTGCTCATTACAGAGAAAGGCGCCAGCTTAAAGGATGGATGGGGAGGGTAATATTCAAGAGACGTTTAGTGTTAAAAACAATGTAACAGCTATCTTAAGCCTTATCAAGCGCATCACTTTTGTGTGTGGCAGACTCAGCATAAAGTATTAGCGAGTAAACTTTATCTGAAAGGAATGTGTTGAAATGAACTAATGGTGTGGACAGACTTTAGCATCACTTTCCTCTCAGTGAAGATACAAAAATTCCCCCAAGTGTGAGAGTTTGGTACCGCGAGGAGAGAGAGCGAGCCATGTCCTACTTGAGTAGGTGGATTAAAGGGAGTGAGAAAAAGATTCCTCATGTTTATTTCATGACATGATTCTTCAGTAAATAATCTTTCCTCATGTATTTCCCCCCCTTTTTTGTCCATGCCACCTCATTTCTGCTCATTTATCTAATCCATGCCCTCCTAAACTAACCTCAAAGGAGTCTAAAGGATTAGATGTCATTCAGTGTCTTGCTTGTTTTTGATTCAGTTTGGTTCCAGCGTCGATCTTCATCAACATGCTTTTCTTTCTTCCTCTATGGATTTGTTCTTATCGATTCAGTTCTCCTCCTTCCCCCTCGCTCTTCCGCCTTTTCTTTTTGTCGCTGGCTGAGCCCTTATGGTTTTCTATGAGTTATGCAAACATCCCTCTTCTTTTTATCATATTTTTGCAAGCATACATTTTTCTATTGCCATTACAACGCATTACAAACATGATAGCAATGACTTTCACATCTCCTAATGAGCTGATTAATCGCAGAGGTTGATGCCCTGCTCATTGGTGAAGCCATTATCAGCGATTGCAAGGAAATCACAGGACGGTTTATCTCCATCTTCCTGTCCTTGCCTTGCCCTCATCTGTTTGATGCTCTCCGCATAATTTTGCATTGCACACTGCTCTGAGCACTGGCTGAAAGCGGATGCTCTCCCAGAAGCGCTTTGATGTCGGCCATTTTATTGGATCCTTGCCTACAAACTTGAATGCAAGTGGGTGCATAACTACCACAATCTTTTAACCTACTGGAACATTAATAACCATCAAGCTTGCATGTAGCGTGGTTGTGATTTATGCTATAAACTAATCTATTTCAGTGTTCATAAGCTGGAGGCCAACTGACTAGCTCCAGCTGACACTCTTTCGACTGTCTCCCAGCAGCCTGTTTCCATGGTTACCCCAGCTCAGTGGCAGCCGGATGCAGCAGTGTAATGTATGATCTAATGTATGTTCATTCTCCCTTCACTAAAGACTGCTGTGCTTGGTTTACTGCGATTGGCCAGCTCCCTGAAGCCCTTGTCCTCATCCCAACCAAAAGTCACCGGGCTTTGTGGTCCCCTGCACATTCCATTTTAAGATGACAACAGCAAATTAATATGTAAGCTTGCAAAAACAGTATGTCTGACGTCAACACCATGGAGCACAAGTGGGCATGATCAGAATTTTCGTTAGCAGTTGATATGCTTGAAATCTGTAGCAGCAGCAAGAAAATAATGGTGTGGTTCATGTGCTTGAAAGCATGGATTGGTAAAAGGTAGCTGTGATTGCACCACACATAGATGTGTAGTAGATGGCACTCACAGTAGCGGAGGTTGCAATGCATCTAAATTATGCATCAGCTTGGAAACAGATATTTGCCGTAGAAGATTGATGGCAGGTTACTACTATCCACTAGCACTGGGGCCAATAGGAGTTGTGACCAAATCCAGCATACGGAACTCATTTTTCCTGCTCAGGAAGTCATCCCAAATGCAAAAATAACTAAATTCCAATGTTCCACCTAGCACAGGGCAGGATGGCCTGCACCTCACCATTTTAAGAAGCGAAAGAAAAAAGTTTTGGTTAAAAGCATACATAAAAACCAATACCTGTTTACCGTTTGAGTATTTCTTACTGCAGTGCTTTTGAAAAAAAAAACACCTGAAAATAGTGAAATGCTTACTGTTTATTTTTCTATTTATAAATACTTTCATAGTACTCAGAGTGCAAATGTTAAGATTGAATATTGTAGTTTTTGGTTCTAATTTAAAATACACTAAACCTAAAATGTTCAGGCCACAGTATTGCTTTCAATTTAAGTTGTGGTATTATTTATAAACATGTCAGGCGTGACAATATTTTCACCGTCTGGCTTTTAAGGTGTGGCGGATAAACACAACCAAATAAAATGATACGACCGGCATAAAAGCAATGGTAGTGTGGCGCCAAAGGAAAGGAGATGCTCGAGGTGTTTGCAAAAGGCTTTACTATACATACTCGTAACATGAGGAATAGAAAGAACAACGACAGAAGTTGTGTGATGCCACATAAACACCACTTTCCCAACACACCCTTCAAACCTTAGTTCCATGGGGGAATTCTGTATGCGAACACCACAGTATAATATATACTAACAATAAACGTGGATATGCCGTGTACAGTAATTGATTTATTATTTAGACTTGATATATCTTCCAGCTAACTTTGTGAACAATCAACTGACTTTTTCTGTGTCTTCCTGGGGGTGTTCTCACCAAGTGTAGAACATTTTAACACGTTCCCCCCTCCCCAAGCAAAGACAGAAGCCCTATTATAATAAGAAAGACAGAAAAAAAAGCTCTTTTAGAATGAGTTAACTCGTGAAAAATAATTTTCAAGCCAACGGTGATTCCTGAGTGCCTAATGACTTTATGATATGGCTCAATCATATTGATCGTCTCCAAACTTGTAGGTGCTGGGTTCAATTGTCAAGCCTGGTGTTCATATCAAAGTATCTTTGAGGGAAGCATTTTATATTTCGATTTTGCTGCCAGTAGGGCCTGGCAGCACCATTCATAGCAGCATTAATTTACTTTTTCTGTGTCTTCTTGGGTAGTTTTCACCAAGTGTAGCATAATTGAAAGCAAAGTTACGAGGGATGTGGCTCGGTTATAAAGTGATAGACTTCAATGATAGACTTGAACCTTGGGCTATATCCTCAAGTCAATTTAAACTAGATTTATTTTCCAGCTAATTTTGTGAGTCATTTACCTATCCAAATCATGTCAAATGTAGCTGAGATTCCCAAAATAGACATACAGATGCAAAAATATAGCCTGTATAGGTCTATCCTCCTTTGGTGCAAAATAAAATAATATTCCGCCAAAGCAGTGGGCCCCAAGTTGCTTCTTGGTTATAATGGTTGTCCCTTGGACAAAACCAGTTGAAAACCCCTGGCCTACAGGGATTGGATAAGTGCTCAACATTAAGAGATGTTATATATTGACATGCATAAAATGTGCCTGGGAATGCAGAAACTAAAACCTAAATTAGAAATGTGTGTGCGCCTGCATGCTTGCATATAGAATAGAATAGAATAGAATAGAATAGAATAGAATAGAATAGAATAGAATAGAATAGAATAGAATAGAATAGAATAGAATAGAATTGTACTATAGCTATGCGTGGCTGCTTGTTAAAACTCCTCCGCAACTGAACCCCTGCTACCCCTTCACCACCCAGATAAAACTGTCTAGATCCACCACAAACACTGCCGTGACTTGCTATCTGCACCAAACACAAGGTGCATTCAAACACAGTGGGACATTTCACACACACGGGAAAGAAAAACTTCCACCAATGCATTAATCGCTAAGAACTACATCTATCTAAACAATTTGGGTGTGTTTATCAATCTATAAAAGCTGACATACAAATAGTCACTATTTTATTTCGCTACAATAAATGGTAGAGATAAGGTGAGAAGCTCGGTCATTCGGGAGGGGCTCAGAGTTGAGCCACTACTCCTTCGCATTGAAGAAGAACGCCTTCATTGTCATTGTACAACTGGTATACAACGAAATTAAGATATTATATCCCTTTACTTTCTTGTAGAGCTAAACTCCACGTACACCACGATGGCTCCATGAATCCAAACTAACGTATCTGCCTTGACCAAACATTGTGGTCCATAACTGTTCTGCCTTACTCAGGGAACTTAGTTTTATGTGTGAGTTGACCTCTGGGTAATTTCCTTCTAATTACATCGCATGCTGCCATTTACCAACCATAATGACATTCTCTTCGTCACGAAACTCTCTATTGATCAAACCTCTGTAAGCACAGCTTGCACTGTAGAAAGGAGTTACTGCAAGTTCATCTGCACTGCCGTTTAAAAAGGCATCAAAAGAAATCAAACAGAAAGTGTGTAATATATGAAATGTCAAAGAACATTGTGAACAAATTGAAAAGCTCTCCCATTTCACCCTGAGCAGTGAAGTAAGACTTTGTATCAGGAATCAGGCGTGTTCTTTTTCTAATTAAGGATTGCTTTTTTTTGTCCTACATCTCCTATACTGAATATGGTATTAAAAGAATGAAACATCTAAAAGTTTAAGTCTGCAGAAATCCTACCTCAATAAAGTAATATTGTATATATTGTACCATAACTCTATCTACTATACATTACTGACAAAAAAATGGAAAACTCGTCTCCTGAATGACCCATTTGATCACTGAGATCCCTCTGTTGTGGAAGCTCTGCAGACTGGCTTGTAATGTAAGATAACTAACAACTAACAAAAATGTTAGTAAAAGCTTACACTACACTCATTTGTGTAATTTTATATACCCTCTCAAAAAGAAAGTATGTTTTCTCCTCACCTGAGTTGGGCATGTTACAGGTCATACAAAAAATGAGAAGAAATTGCAATGATTTATATTAGCGTTCATATTCTGTATCTCTTCTGTATTCTGACTTGTGATGATGTCTGGGATGAATTGCATGGTGACTAAAATGCCACTATATCTGACATTTATGCAAAAAGTATGCAAATGAGTAGATGCACAATCTCTAACCTATCTTTCTTTCTCTTTTCATCTCTGACTTTTATGTTACTTTCAGAGGCAGTGGTGGTACCATGACAACAACTTTATTAATCACATCAATCATCTGTAATACTGTATACCATGGTGACCATTGGGGGCTGTAATCTCCTCTCAGCAAGATGACTATTTCTTTCCTGAGAGGATCATTAACTTGATGGTTGTGTGTGTGTGTATTTTCTGTATGTATACCACTATTAACAGATAATAGTGTGTCATGAGAGGTCACCAGGAGTGATCCTATTTCCCCAAATTTGTCAGATTTTTTTATTAATTACAAATATGACTGCGTTTTTAACTCTGATCGCAAAGGAATGTGATAGGCAGAAAATACAATAAACCTGTTTGTCCATTTGTTGCCATTCATACAACAGAATAAGTCATTGCTGCCTGCAGACCTGTCACCAGACCTCAGTATTTAGAGGGCCACAAGAAATTCATGGAGGCCCCAATTATTATTACCCTATAAACAACTGCATGCGTTCATACATGCGGGGCTTGAATGCATTAATGCAAACACACATGCTTCTAACTTGCTTTTCTGCATGATCAGCAGCTACTCATTAGATTCAAATGAAGGATGGGATTGTTGTTATTGGTTGGTCCAAGTCTCAATTTATTAGTCAAGGATTCTGATTCAGGAATGTATATATTTTATATATGTGGGGGAAGCAAGACATTAAGAAGTGGAGCGGAGGGAAGAAGCATGGGATATAAATATATGAAATATATGATATCGAACTATGTGAAATATAATATATTTTGGGGGATTTAGTTTGGGGGGGGGGCAGCACGGTGACACACTGGTTAGCACGTTCGCTTCATAGTTCAGAGGGTGCGGGCTTGATTCAATCTCCGGTCCACCCTGTGTGGAGTTTGCATGTTCTCCCTGTGCCTGCATGGGTGGGGGCAAGTGGTACAGATAGATGTATGGATAGTTTGAGGGGGCACAAGATTTATTTGAGAGGCCCAGGGTCCGTCTTGCCCCTGCCTAGCCTCTGGCTGCCTGAGAGGATATTGACAATTTCAGTTAAAAAAGATTGATATTTTACACTCATTTAGACAAGTTATGAATAAACTGGGAAAAGTTAATGACTCTTAAAAGTGTTTGTAATTAACTTTTGTGACATTTCTGTTTAGTGGTAAAATTTATGTTGGCTCAATCAAGGCTAAGAAACACTGGACAACTCAAATCCTGGGATTTACATTTATAATCCGGGAGCGTTACGCAGCATTCTGATCATACAGTCTTGCTATTTTGTGATTTTGTTTGTTGTCTTGGTCAATGTAGATTTTCTTTTTAAACCCAGCAGAACTGGGTTCAAATTTACATTGGCAACTACTCATTATTACATGACAAATGGGGTTTGTATTATAGAGTTATCCACAAAGCCAACTGTGCCATGCTCACTTGAAAAAGCCTTTGGGACAGGTGACCCATGTGGCACCTTGAATGATGAGCTTAGGTGAATGGACTCACTGAAATGGGGTAGCACTGTACGACAGAACATACGAAGACCATGGCCATCCAGAAGACCTTTTTGACTTTCCTGACTTTTGGCTTCAATATGAATCAATGAGTGCAAAACTGGCTTTCGTACAGCTCTGAAGCCCCCATTTCACAGAAGCAAAGAACATTTGCATACCATCCGTTTGTGGTGCTGTGATTCCTTGGCAACTGTGCAATGCCTCATTAATAAAGGATAACAAGACAGACATCCCTCATGCCATGTACAGACTCAGTTGGGCAGATGGTTCATGATCCGTTGATGGAGCCAAACACTTTGTGTGGGATCAACAGTCGCACAAGAGCTGGGGTTCAAGGTAGGCTACTGTGTTGCGTGTTTGCGCCAAGTTGATGTTCTTGACAAGGCCACAATATTTGCAGGGCTTGTAAGGGTTCTTGTGAGACTTGTGCAAAGTTGAGAGAATTACCATTCAGTAAATAATTACAAAGAGATTGCTTTGTCAGGGTAGTGCCCAAAGGACTATAGCTAAGTTAGATGAGAGAAGTGTGAAAGAGAATAAAAAAAAATGGTCAAAATTGCTGCAAGACATCGGTTTGTTTCTCAACTCTGAAATTTGCCTGCTGTCATGCTAAGGGCAAGACAATTCACTGACTTCATCAGAGAGAGTCTTGGCTTGGTTCAGTCTCAACACAAACTCATTTGACTCATTAAAATAAGCAGTGCATGATTAAAACCTGATGTGCTTTCATTTTTAGCCATGCATTTTGTCACTTTTGTTAGTTTTAGCACTTCAACACAAAAGGGTAAAGTTATTAAATTATAAAAAAAAAATAGAAAACCAAGTCACTCTCTGGATGAAATTAAAATATCTGTAATGTATCATGGCATGTCAAAAAATGGACGAAACACCCCAATGCATTTCAGCCAAAGTGGCCATCCTCAGTGCGACAAAGCAAATTAGAAAAAGGTTTTTTAACAGTATTAATACCAGTGTTCAACTTTCACTGGAGTACAGCCAAGAAAACATATTTGTTTTTAGACATGACAATCTACAAAGATAATTCAGGCAATATATATCATTTTTTAGAAAACCTTCAGATAGGACATTTCTACACAACAAGAGCTGTCATCCTGCATCGATCCATCTTCTACCGCTTATCCAGAGTCAGGTGGCGGGGAAGCAGCTCCAACAGGAAATCCCTGACTTCTCTCACCCCAGCCAATTCGTCCAGCTCATCTCGGAGGACCCATAGGCATTCCTAGGCCAGCCAGGAGACATTGTCTCGCCAACGTGTCTTGGGTTGTCCCCAGGGCCTCCTTCCGACGGGACATGCCCGGAACACCAGGAGGCATCCTAATCAGATGCCCGAGCCACCTCATCTGGCTCCTTTCAATGCGGAGGAGCACTGACTCGACTCAGAGTTTCTCCCAGATGACCGAGCGTCTCACCCTATAACAAGAGAAGACCCTGGACACCCTGAGGAATCTAACCCTGCACCTCTGAACTGTGAGGCAGACCTGCTAACTTTATTCAGTTACCTCAAAACAACTTTTTGTGAAATCAATAACAACCTCTAATAGTCTCATTAACAAAAGTAAAGCCCGGACACATTGTGGAGGAAACTCATTTTGGCCCTTTGTATCCGGGATCTTGTTGTTTCGGTCATGACCCATGGCTCATGGCCATATGTCAGGGTCGGGATACAGCTCAACCAGAAAATAAAGAGCTTTACCTTTCGGCTCAGCTCTTACTTCACCACGACAGCGGACTCTCCACCGATTGGCCTGTTGATCTCACGCTCCATCCTGCTCTGACTGGTGAACAAGACCTCAAGATACTTGAACTCCTCCACTTGGAGCAAGAGCCCATCACCAACCCGAAGTGGGCATTTCACACTTTTTCCAACTGAGGACCATGGTCTCAGATTTGGAGGTGCCTATTTTCATCCCAACTGCTTCAAAACTGCCTGCAAACCACTCCAGTGAAAGCTAGAGATCACGTCTTGAAGAAGGCCTTTGAGACTTGCTTGTGATTTAGGGCTATATAAATAAACTTGACTTGATGAAACCAACAGCCCCATATCTTCAGGAAAAAAGCAGAGATGCGATACTGAGATCACCAAATCAGACACCCTCAAATGCCTCGTCTCCACCTGGAAATTCTGTCCAAAATGTTATGAACAGAATTAGTGACAGAGGGCAACATTGGCGGAGAAAAACTCTCACCGGGAACGAATCCAACTTACTGAGCTGACCAAACTCCGGCATCGGTGATACAGGACCGAACCACCCTGATCAGTGGGCTTGGTACCCCATACTCCAGAAGCACCCCTATAGATCTCCCAAAGGCATACTATCGAACACCTTCTCCAAGTCCACAAAGCACATTTAGACTGGTTGGGCAAACTCTCATGCACCCTCGATGACACTGCTTAGGGTGAAGAGCTGGTCCAGTCTTCCACAATATTGTGCACTGTATTGTTGCTATTAACTACATATATCAAGGCCCCATATACAATAGATACCGAGGATATAGAGGCTGATTTGCAGTGATAATTCTTCCCAGAATGTCATTCTTTATGAGAGCCGTCCCAGTCTCAGCAGTGCAGGCATGTCAACACTTCGATGCGCTCTTCCTCTGCCTAAGGTCAGTTTTTTTCTTTGATAACTTGCATCATCCAAGATTGCCTTTTCACAGAAAAATGTTCATCACTTGTGTAATTACCCAGAATTTCTCTCTACATTTTTATGTCCGTCTCAAGGGTCCTTCCTCTGTGGGAACAATTAATTTTAGGTCAACGCTGTGGGGCATTTAGAAATTGAAATAATCTCTCTTGGATTAATCTTGTTAAACAGTCCCTTGAGATTTTTGTCTTTCTTTTTATTGATTTACGCTTACCAGCCTTTGTTATAGATCAGAGATTGTCATTGAGATTAGTGGTCCACGGCCTTCTAGGTCTGCGGCAGTATTGCACATAGTCTGCAAAATTCGAAATGGAAAATAATTTTAACATTTGTAAAATTGAAATTGATTCATGATTTAGACTTGATTTCTTTTTCAGTTAATTTTGTGAATCATCTACCCATCCAAATTATGTCAAATGTAGCTAAGATTCCCAAAATAGACATACAGATGCAAAGAAATAGCCTGTATAGGTCTATTCTTCAGTGCAAAATAAAATAATATTTCTCCAAAGCAGTGGACCCTGAGTTCTTGGACAAACCCAATATGGCTGACTCAGTTTTCCTTAGCCAACCAGAACATTGTAATGGTCATGAAGCACTAAAGTGTCATAAATTGAACAATAACTCTTAAGCGTGATAGTTTGGTCAACAACATACCAATATTTGATTTTTACAGCTTTAATAATTATAAGCTAGTACGACTGTTTGAGATAGGATACGGTGAATCTCTCATCTGGGAGGGGCTCAGAGTAGAGCCACTGCTTCTCCGCATCAACAGGAACCAGATGAGCTAAGTCATCTGGTTAGAATTCCTTCTGGACACCTCTGGTGCGGTGATACAAGCATGTCCCCACGGGAGCAGGCCAAGTGGATGACCCAGCACATACTGGTGAAACTATGACTCTGGAGAAAATATTTTACCAGATAAAGCTGCTGCACCCATGACCTAATTCTGGATAAGTTGAAGAAAATGGATGGATGGATGGATGGATGGATGGATGGATGGATGGATGGATGGATGGATGGATGGATGGATGGATGGATGGACGGACGGACGGACTAATGGACTTCCTGCATGTCTGCATAATGTCGATGCATGTCTTCCTGAAGGCAATGAGATGTACCTTGGCTTGTTAACAGTTTAGAAAATGTCAAACCCTTCTTTGTTTTAAGAGTTGAGTGCTTAAAAAAAACACCACTAAGGACAGAAAGGCATAACTTATCTAACTCTAGCAACACTGTCTGAATTTTTTGATGCCTTAAATATTTCATCTTAGCAACCTCTCTGAAATCTCGATGCCTTAACCGTTGTTGAGAAAAAGACAATGGAATTTGAGCACAAAGGGCAAAATGAAAAAAGTCAAGATAGGAATTTTTGTTATACAATCCATTTAAAAGGTCTGTACAGATGGTTTTGTGGTTTAAATGAGGGGAAGGTCCTCCTCAAGGTCAATTTCCATGTTACAAGACCCATCAAAAAAATCTCATTACCAAGACAGTCTTATTTATTGAGGTTGTCCCTTACCCAGAGGAGGTGAACTACATGTTCGACTGCTGATGATTTGATTTTGCGCTCTGGTTAATTCACCAGAATGAGGATGTTTCTTGTACTTGTATCAAATAAAACTTTCCAACTAAAGCACAGTAAACAAGGCTCGACTCTGCATTTCAGCATTTTTATCAAAATTCAGCTGCGTAAGATTTTCACTTAAAAACGAAGATATGGAAAGAAAAAAACAGTACATTACTTCAAACGAAGTTTCTTCAAAGATGATTGCACAATATCAAATATTTTCTTCAGTCTATTTGAATGCATCAGTGGTTAATTCTTCTGTCTGTTTCGTCACTTTTCTATCCAGCGTGACAAATTGTTGGCAGTGGATTTAAAGGAAAATGACTAATGAATGGTTGTCTATCAAAAAGTAAATAAAAACTATTAAATTGGTTTGGGTGGTCGGGAAAACTGCAAAGCTTTTGAACAGCCCTTGATTTTCTGCAGCCCTTGAACGGGATGGCTATCATCACGATTTTAACGATACTACTACTCTTAAGAAAACTGTTTATCAAGACGGATATGATTCATATATGAACAAACCTGTAGCGGGCAACACATTTCAGACCTGAGCCTTCACTGTGGACAAAATCCATGCTCCAAACTGACGTCTGCTAGTGTAGCCGACCGATGGCCGACTGCTGTGTCACACTTTGGTGGTCAGACTATTTAGCTCAACCAAGCAGAAGAGGGAAAACACAGACCTTATTCTTGTTCAGATCTGTCACGGAAGGAATGGAGCAGGGCGACCAAGTGCAGCTTGGACCAGGAATTATTGAAGCAAACTCAAAAGACTCGGCAAACTGACATGACTTACTAACAAAACCAACAACGGGACTGACCGACAAAGCCGTGAAACATGAAGACATTAATAATCCGACGGGACGCGAGGGGCAGACAGGACTTATATACACGACAGGTAACAAGAGGCAGGTGAGAATACTCAAACTCATCATGGGCACACAGGAGGGGAGGGGCGAGCACACAGACAGAAACCATGACAACAGACACATAGTGGAACGGCTGGGGACAAGACGTGACAGTTTTGGGGGGGGTACTGTCACCAATGCCCTCTTCCTTGTTAGACCTTGGGTGTAGCCAACCTCCGCCACGCACCATCTGTATATACCCCACATCTACCCTGGACGTTGAAAACATTGACTGTGACATGGCCTTGATGGTGTACTGCTCCTGATTTGCTCTTGACACCTCTTCCACAACCATGGCTTTTCGTTCCCTCTTTGTGGCCTTGGACCAGAGTTGTGGAGGATCTCCCCAGCCAAGCCCCGCTCTCCCTTCTTGTATCTTGCCAACTATCTCCCGATGTTGAAGCCTGCCAATGGCATTGGCGACCTCTGGGCCTGCTTGCCACTTTCGGCCTGTTCGGGTGGGGAAGAGTGAATTCCTCACTGTAGGATCTGAGGATTATTTTAGCTCAAGAACGAACCTGGCCTTCTCCTGCTTGTAGCCCAAGGTTTTGGACTGGATTGGTAGTTGCAGCGCGGTTGCCCCGAGCAAGCCTGTGTCAGAGAAGCCTTTTGGTAGACCTAGCCATTTTAAAATGTAGGAGTTGGCTAGCCTGTCCAGCCCGTTCGCTGTTGAGGATGGAATGTCGCGCATCTTCAGTAGCCACATGACTCTTCGATACAATGTGACGTTGTAGCACCACAATTTCTACTTTCCGTGTAGCTGGCTCTTGTCGATGTTCGCCAGACCTTCTGCGAGTTGCTTCCGTACTGCCTTGCCTTACTGCTTGTCTGACAGATCTGCGGTGTACTACCTCCCTAGGCTTGGATGGACCGGTTGGCCAGTAGAGGCAATTTGTCGCCTCCCGCAACAAAGATGGTGTTGTTGTTTCTGCTGCCTTTGCGCAAGGAGAGGCTACATGATTTGGATGGTTTTATTTCCATCCTTGCCCACTTCCAGCCTCTTGATGCACGTTCTTATGCAAGGGGCTGTCTGCAGTACCACAGTGACATCGTCTATGTAGCTTCGGAGTGGTGGGGGCCTCTGCCCTTTCTGCAACCTCATTCCTCCTACGGTCTGACGGGCTTCGTAGAGGATGACTTCAAAGGCTGCGACAATCAGGATTGGGGAGATGGAACACCCGATGGCAATGCCTACCTCCAGCTTCTGCCACCCTGTTGTGAAGTCCTGGAGGCTGAAACTCATCTGGAAAGTCCCAATGATCATCATCGTCACACACACATCTGGGTGTGGTGAAATTTGTCCTCTGCATTTAACCCATCCCCATGTGATTTTGATCCATCCCCTGGGGGAGAGGGGAGCAGTGAGCAGCAGCGGTGCCGCGCTCGGGAATCATTTGGTGATCTAACCCCCCAATTCCAACCCTTAATGCTGAGTGCCAAGCAGGGAGGCAATGGGTCCCATTTTTATAGTCTTTGGTATGACCCGGCCGGGGTTTGAACCCACAACCTTCCAGCCTCAGGGCGGACACTCTACTACTAGGCCACTGAGCTGGTAGAGTCCCTGAAGTAGCTGGATACCAGGTTGTTGATGGGATCAGGGCCGTAGAAGAACTCCAAAGCAAATTGGATGAATTTGTGAGGGACGGAACATTGGCGAGGTTGAGCCACACCACGTGGAGGTCGCTCTTCTCCTGCTTAAACCTCTGGATCTGCCCCCAAATCATGAAAGAATGCTCCATGCATCCTGGAAACCCTGGCACTCCCGCTTTCTGACAGCTGGTGTCAATATAGTCATGCTCTGTGTGGTCTCTTGGCCATGACGTCAAAGAAGACCTTTCCCTCAACATTCAGAAGTGCAATGCTTCTGAACTGGCTGATGCTGTGGGAGTCCTGTTCTTTCGGAATAAACACCGCCACATCTCTTTGCCAATCTGATGAGTCGGTTTGCCATGCTGTGCTCATGAATTTCCGTTTCAGCACTTAGGGGAAGTTCTTGTAAAGCTTGTAAGGGATTGTATTCGCTCCATGAGCTGATGCTGACCTGGCCTTCTTGACGACTGCTCTTACCTCGCGAAGCCGGGGAGGGGAGTTGTCAAACTGTGTGGTTGGAGGAGGTGGACGGGGGACATATACTGGCGAAGCTAATGGAGCGTTCCTCTTTGGGTCGCTGTATTAGCCCCTGATGTACTGCTCAATTTCCTCTTCGGTGGCTTCCAGTGTCCCACTACTCTTCTCTTCCAGAAGTTGAAGTGCATGCTTGAAGGGATTCCTCATGAAGCCAGCTCTTTCTTTCTCTTTTCTTTTCCTGCGTGTGGAATATGTTCTGCTCTTCACAAACAGGCCAGCTTTTGTCTCACCTCTTCCCAAAGTACCAAAGTCCCAAAGTCAGGTTATGGTCTCTATAATTCACCAAAACCTGTCAATGGCCCGACAAAATGCACTAGCCAAAATCTGAACAGATGGATGTGTTCCTGATTTTTTTCATTCTTACAGTATATTCTTCTGAGCCTCTAGGACCATGGGAAAGGCATGAGCCCATTTGTCACATTTTTTTTTTTTTTTTCATACGTCTTGATGACTACTGAAAACACGTATGTGTTGAACTCACCACCAAGATACTTTGACTTTTTCGCCTCTACACAACTGCAGGGGGTGCTCGGTTTCCGACATCGATCCGTTCCTACGCGGCAACGTAAATCGAATTTCGGTGTAGGTCGGAACAGTAATACAATGAAACAGTACAGTAATAAAAAAAAAGAGAAAACAATTCCTTACCTTTATTCGTGTGGTTGGCTTGCACACTCCAAGGGGCATTGCAAGAGAGAGACGACACAACATTCCAAAATAGCGTATACCATGTGAGTGGTACGCCATCTGACAAAGACTTTGTATCATTTGCCTAGTGCAGGTGCTTTTGCTTTCTGGCGTTAGCTGCTTGCCCTAATGGTTCTACTCCTCCCAACAGTGAAGAGTGCACCTGCCCACCTGCTACTGTGTAATTGACACTGACTGGATGTTTTCACCCAGCAAGGGACCCTTAATGAACAAACTACCATTGGGCTGCTCTCTGCACTAACATAACTCTGAGCTCAGAGTAGTCGGGACAGACACTCCCATCCTTTAGCCCTTCCTGGGGTAGACGCCAGGCCTTTCATGTTTGCCCAGGCCGACTGCCAACAACCAAGTGAATAATTCACAACCTTCTGGAAAGATCATCCATAACATAGTCTCTGTTTATTAGCTAAATCAGTGTCAGCATATAGCACATGTTCTCACTTTTGATGTTTTGTCACAAAATATTTCGTTATACTGTATATAAACAAAACAGTTGAGCGACACAGACATGTTATCTATTATTATTTAATTTCTATTATTATATTATCTAGTATTACCTTTGGATAATTTTGTGAGTTTCTCTGAAAAATGCCACTCGGAGGCTGAGCGCCATGAGTTGTTGGATATGGGTAGAATGGAGTTAGATTGCTTCTTTCTCTCTGATCTAAATTGAAGTTCCGGGAGCAGGTTTAGTAAAATCTGCCTCTATGATTGAACAGCTTATGACCCACTCATCACTTGCAGAAAACCAATTTCCTTGATCTCTTTGTACACACTCTCCTCTCAACACCTTATTATAGGTATTTGGGTGATGTGCATGTGCATGTGTGTGTGTGTGTGTGTGTGTGTGTGTGTGTGCGTGCGTGCGTGCACATGCGTGCATGCGTGCGTGTGTGTGTGTGTGTTAGGGGGTTAGGTGTCAACAAAGGAGCTCTTGATATTCAATTTAATCTCAGAAATAACGAAGATGTTCAGAAATGTACTGAAATATTCCAAAACAACAGAAGTGAGTTCCTCCTCCCTGTGTCTAAAGATTCCTGACCTGTCTGGTGGGTTCCTTGGTCTACGACTCTACGTCATGACATTGTCTGCTAGTGTTTTCTGACAAACCATATGGACCTTCACAACAAGTGTATATTTGTACTGAGACTAAATTACACAAAATACACCCACGTTTATGATTGTAAGGTCACAAGATGTGAACAAGTTCAAATGAGATGACTACTTTTTTAAGGCATGCATTTGAGGATTAAGAAATATTAAAACACAGTTTTGTACATTGGTTCATTTAAAAGAAAACATTTTTTTTTTTTCTTGTTTAAAATGAGACTTTTTGACAAACATTTGGGTTAGGGTTAGGGCTAGGGTTAGGTGGATGGTGTTAAAAGCGCTGGAGAAATCGAAGAACATGATCCTCCCAGTGCTCCCGATGTCCTCCAGGTGAAGCAGTGATCTGTGCAGTAAATAAATCACTGCATCATTTACATGCTTTTTCTCTTGAATATATGTATTGTTATAATAATTTGTTTCAGATGTAATCATTTTCTGTACATAAATTAAATTTGGTGTTCAAAACATTTTTTTTCAAACTTGAGTCTCGAAAAAGGGGGGGTCGTCTCATAATCAGGGTCGTCTTATATTCGGGCCAATACAGTAACTAAGAAAATTTGGGGGTTTTCTTACCCTGTAAATTGCACAATCCTGGTGAAAACAGTACTTGCATAACAATTTAGCTACATATACATAGCATTTGAAATCATTCAGTTTTATTTTTTTAGCACTGTGTAAGTATGCTATTAGTGCTTCATATTTACAAAAAAACATTAGAATAAATGTTTTTTTCATTTGTCACAAAGGTGTATACGCACTGTGTCCTGAATAGGTGTTATCTACGAAAATACAGCTTGGAGCAATCTTGGATGAAACATTTGCATAAACACTAATTCACTGATTTTGAATGAACATATGGTGTTGACAGTTCAGAGGCATGTGCTGTCCTTACCCAGCCTACCTCTCCTTGTAACTGCGTGTAACAAGAGCATCTCAGTCATACAGAACCAGGCACCAATGCAAGTGTCCCAGATGGGTTGCTCGAGGCTGGGGAAGGATAGACTCGCAATTGGTCAAATTGACTGCAAAACCAAGGGCATTAATCTTGCGTATGTGATCAACATCGGAAATATAGCAAAATATAACTTCTTTTGTGAAAAATAATGCAGCAAGAACACTATTTTCTGTTGTATTTCATCTCTGTTGACCAAAATAAAGCTTGTGTATTATTTGTCAGCGGGGGCTTGTCTCTAAGTGAATCTAACCTTGATTTGTCTGTTCGCATGATCTTGAAAAAGGTGCTCATTTTAAGTCATAGTCACGGAAGTAAAATAAAAAGTTATGTGGTTGTTACATGAGCCTTTTTTAAGAGAATTGGCCATAGGAAACCCTATCGTTACAAACAAATCCCAATTCACACCAATTATGAATGAAATACTACTAGTATCAAAACTATTTTTACTTTTACTACTTTGACTACTACTACTGTATTTTCCGCGCCATAAGGCACGCTTAAAAGCTTTTAATTTTCCCAAAAACTGAAGGAGCACCTTTTGATAAGAGAGATGGATTTGCCGCAATTTATTAACTAAAGAAAACAAAAGCAAAACACCGCAAACTGAGGGAAAAACAGGGTTCAAACAGAACGTGTTCCAAAAGGGAGCGTTCTTGGCAAGGCAAGTGGTTCAGAAAATGAATGGATATTAATAAACTTGACATATCGCAAATCTGTATGAAATAAAATAAAATTTTGATCACCAATTGCCATGCTACAGAAGCCCCACTATTAAATTCCAGACCGATTTCAAATGCTTTGTGTTTTATTTATTTTTTCTGAATTCATCATGAAGTTTCCTTTCCTGAAAACTTGATATGCCCATACTTCTGCTATTCTTTTATATACGACTACTTTTTATATGTTTGCATCTTTAAACTTAGCCTAATATCTCGGTATCTTGTTCAATCTAATGGGTTTTCATTTTGTGTTTCCATAACAACCGCATAGCATCATAGAGATAACATCCTGGCAAACTACTGAGAGACAATCTCACCAACAACAAGCGATTAGAACCAGTTGGAGGCTCTGAGCCAGCCAGAGCTATTGTTATCTCAAGCGGGCAAGCTTCATCTTCTCAGCAAGGGGGGCAGAGGAGCCGCTTTAGAGACTTTTGTACTCTGTGATTTTCATCAAACCTGTGTTGTTTAGAAAGTCTAGTGTTATAGTTGTCCTGATATACACTTCTATTAGGGTTTGACAATAATTCAAATGTCAATATGTATTGCAATTGGCATGTGCTCTATATCAATAGAAAAGGCCTTTGATTAAATGTCTGATATTAAAAAAATTCAGAACGCAAATCTCGATGGCGCCATTATACGTGTTGTAAACAGCGCGCAGTAGCCTCAAGCCACGAACAAGAAGCAGTTAAACCAACAAAGAAGAAGAAACTACACCACTAAAGAACTGCCTATATTGCGTATGCCAAAGGAGAGTGTGGCATAACTTTGTTGAAATAAATGGCTGATTGACTCGGTACAACTTTTACAATAACATTAGATTGTGCATACTAACCTGATTAAACACCTCTGGAAGGATAAGTGGTTTACCTGTATAGGAGATCCTGAAGAGGGAGCAACAACAATGTGTACTTACTCTTATTAGTTTATAAAAACTTATATACTTTATCATATCAATCAATGTGTATATACTATTATTAATTTATACAAACAGTGACTCAATCAGAAAACTGACACAGCACACAGAGCTTTGTAACTTTCCATTCCGCATAGCCACAGAACACGGACATGGCACACAGAGCTCAGTAATTCTCCATGACACATAGACACAAAACATTCAGTCGATAACAGAACATTCAGGTGATAACAGAACGGATTATCTATTATATGGACATGTTTTCGTTCACTCCCCTTCCTAGTTTCTGCTGGCGGACAGGATAAAACCGTCTGATCTGGAGTATGACATTGTTTCATCTGCTGAAGTGCCTTGTGTATTGACCGCCATTAAACAACCCAAGATTTTGCAAATAAAGAACCAACAGTTACTCCACATCTCTGTTTTCCTTGCTCAACGACAGACATCTTGAACCAAACGCAACAATCCCTTTCTTTGAAACGCTACATTATCCTATTTCCGAATGTGGCTGTTTGCTCAGACCATTTGGAAACTGGAAAAGTGTGTTGCCCAGATGTGTTATTCGGTTATTCCCCCAAAACTGAGAACTAGCGGCTCCGACTGGAGTGGGGAGACTGTGTGTCAGTGCATGCTGCGTTGGGAAAGCAACGCGCACTATACCGCTCCGAACACACAGAATAGCGCATGGCCGTAGCAATAGATAATATGGCAGAATGAACTTCCCCGCGCCCCTAGTCACGATTAGTCAAGTAAAATATGAATGGCAATAATGAGCCTTCTAAAAAGATAAAATAGTCCTAAGGTGGTTCGTCAACTGTAATGCCTGCAAGAGAGTATTAGTTCACTACACTTACATCGTTTGAACATTGAGTTAATATGTTTGTGTGTAACTATTCTCTATACTCCTTTGGAGTAGAGTCTAAAGCAAAGAATTTAAAGTGCACTGCCGGAAGAGCGACTTTGCACATTACAATGTACACAAAAGCAGTTATTTTTGTCAAATAATAATTAGCAATATTGACTGATATAAAATACTTATATTGAGAAACATTTTTCTGAACAGATCCCTGGGGCTGAATAGCTGCCTCTGATTACAATGACATAGATTTTATGTTTATGTGAAGTGATTGTGATTCTCTTGTGCTGACTGGTGCCATTCCAGGGTTTGCTCGCCTTTACCCCAAAGGCAGCAAGGGTAGGGCTGAGCAATCAATCGAAAGATAATCGTGATTATAATTTTGGCTTCTTACGATCACAAAACGTAAAAATCGAACAAAAACCTTTTATGTGCCGAACGCCATAGTTTGAATGGAAGTTTCTGTGTTATGAAAGAACCCCCGGTGCCCCTGCGTTGTTTGCGCCGAGCGTGACAAGCTATCCTGCCCTCCCTGAGCATGTTTTAAGACGTTGAATGTCGTAGTTTGAGTTTACAGTAAAACAGTTCTGTGTATCTGCACTACACTATCCCTTTTTTGGAACAGAATAAAATATCTGTTTGCTATTATCTGATTGCTAACTAAATTATGAGTGATGAGGAGAGGTACAATATTAACTGTGCAACAGGACAACACAATAAAAAAAACATAATCAGAAGGGTGAAATTGCTTGTGGGTGGGGCCATCTTTCATTTGACTCCTTCAGCATCCTAAATTGTGAGATGAATCATTTTAACACATGGCACCAATGTTCACTCAAGTCAAACTGGCCTCCCTGCAAGGGTGCTTATAGCATGCTGGAAGTGTATTAATATTCATACAAGTGTACCTCTCTGAATAGAGCCATATGTTCCAATGGGGGGGAGATGCACAGAGCATCTGCTGACACTCAGACTCACCAGAGAGGGCAGAGCACTCGATGGATGCAATCATTCAGCATCCTACTCTGTCCAAGATGCATTTAACTATCTGCTCCCAAAGGTCATGTACTCAGAATGTTCCATATGAAAATAAATTGAATGAAAATGTGTTGGAGGAAAAAGAACCAAAGGCATACTGTTAAAAAAAAAAACACTTAGGAAGGAACTTTTTGGACATTCTTCCATTTCAATGTGGAGCTTTCCAGCGAAATTAGAGCGATTCTAGGAATTTAACCATTTCCCCTAAAATAGTAATGTTGTTTTATAGAATGAGAATTCTGCATGTGGCCATTTCTAGCATTCTTGAATATCCCTTTTAAACAAACAAACAATAAATCTTGTAACTTCATATTCTTTGAGGTCATCGGGGCAACGGTGCAGCACAAGATGTCATTTGTTTAGAAAGAAGAAAGGAATAAAATGCAAATCTGAAAAAGTTGCTGTTTAGTAAACATATGCTCTTTTGGATTTAAATTAAGTGTTTGTTGGGTTTGTATTATTAAAAAATATATGCCAAAAATGTCATTTTTACTGAATATCGGCTTAAAATATCGGTTAGTCTTTCTTTACCACTAATAATCGGTACTGATATCAGCCCTGAAAAAAAATCATATGGGTCTATCGCTATGGTATATATGTGACATGGGTAGTGTCTTTAAACCTAAACTTTAATTTTAGCGATGGGATGCAGACATATTTTTAACTCCATTTGAAAAGGTTTTGCACTCCTTTCTTAACAATGTCCATACCTTATACTACATTTCACTTGAGTTCAAGATTTATTTTTCTACTGACTATGATTTGTTCATGTATTAAAACATTCAGAAGACTGTTTTCTCTTTCTTCCAGCCTGTTTTTTTCAGCTGTGTGGTCCCCATCCTTTCTCGTCTTCTTTGTTTTCCATTTCTATCTGTTTGGTGTTTGCCATTTTTCTTCTGTAATCAGACTCACAGATTCATCATTGTCGCCCTCGGATGTCACCTACATCAATTTCAGAGCACTTTTCCCATCTTGGAGGGCCACTGTCAGAGGTGAGACCCTGCAGCTTGGGACACTCCTCTGCACATGCACGCCCACTTCTGTCTTTTGTTCGCCCACACAGTCACCAAAGCGTGCACAGGAGCAAACTTGTTTGAACGTGATTCACTACATCACTGTTCTCTAATGTCTTACTTGCTTCATCTTAGAGACATCCATTCATCTCTGCCGACAGGTCCTGGCAGTCGCATCTATCCATTATACTCTTATCCTCCCTCTATCAGTCCACATTCTGCTAACCTCAACCTCCTACCCCATAGCTCAGTCTGTTTCAGAAGAGAAAGTGGGGTTATTACACAACAATGGGTAGCCATTCCGACTGAAAATGTTTCACTTTCATTTACGTCCAGCCTTTTTCCCCTGTCTTTTACAGTAGCCTCCAGTAAATGGAGCTTTGTATTGTGCCAATGTGATGCCAAATAGCTGCATCGGAACGTCATGGATTAGCAAGGAGGACTTGGCCTGTGTTCTCACACTTAGAGCTGGCACTGTTCTGCACCCAAATGCACACAGCAAGGTCTATAAATGATGAGAAGGCAATAGTAGAACCCAACCCATTTGGACGAACTGGAAAAGAAATTGTAAGGCAGAACCTCTGAATTTTATCTTGTAGGTCTTTAATACTGTATGCTTGACGATAGATGATTGATAGATGAGACACTGACAGCTTGCGTGCAGTTTCCACTCAGTGACCGTATGAATGGGAGTGTAAATTGTCTGTCTCCATGGGTACTGTAGCCTGTGAGTGACTGGCGACCATCCAGGCTGATGTTTGCCTTTCACCCCAAGTCGTTCGTGCAAGGTCTCATCTGGGGTGACTTGTGGTGGAAGGCTCAAGCTTCCTTGGAACCGTGCACAAGAAGGAGTTAAACGAATTAATCCAAGATGATGTGTGAAGTCATTAAAGAATTTGTTAACTAATGCACTTGGGCAATGGATGACCTCATTAGCATAATGGTTAGGTGAGGTGTACCATGAGAGTTATGATCATGAATTTGTATGCTAGAATGCCCTTATTAAATGTATATACATGAGGTTCTTGATCCCGCAGGAAATAGCTGGCGTCGACTCGGGAAAGTACTAAAAGGGCAGACTAATGAAAGATGCGGTCATGCTCTGCCAGCGTATCTATCTCTTTCTGGTTGCTCTGTTGTTTGCCCAACACTACCGCACACTGCGCAGGTTCCTGTGTGGATGTGCTTGCGCACATGCAGCTGTCCCTTTTTTAATCAAATATTGATCTGCAGATCAAAGACAAGAGGTGGTTGAGTTACTCCTCCCACTCTGTAAGTCAACATCAGGAACAAATGATTGTATACTCACACACCCAATACATAGAGGAAAGGTCTTAATTCAATTCCGAGCTTCTCTGTTATTTGTTTTTATTAGTGTTCTTATTGATGTGTTACCCATTGTTATGTGAAGCATGTTGCAAAGCTATTTCTCCCCGACCTCTCCAAGGTCCAAAGATAATAAATATG
The DNA here is from genome assembly GCF_059516105.1 of Syngnathus floridae. Taxonomy (NCBI): domain Eukaryota; kingdom Metazoa; phylum Chordata; class Actinopteri; order Syngnathiformes; family Syngnathidae; genus Syngnathus; species Syngnathus floridae. Next base: position 11,783,475 of record NC_142413.1, on the reverse strand, counting down.
CCTCACAGTTGTTGCAGTTTTATTTGCCACGTTGAACGCCTTCAGGTGGGAGGCCTGAGAATTCATTTCAGTGAGATGATGAGTCATCCTTACGTTCTGAATGATACCTGTCCGTAGAGCGTTTCAGCTTGTACTCGGTCATCGTCAACATGGCAATGTAGCAATGTCAGGAGGTAATAATAGTTTCCCGAACACACTCGTAGCTTTCTATGTTGATAAAATGTATCCTACCCTTAGGATTCTTTTCTCTTATAAAGACGATACATCTTCCAACATACGTAGATGAAAAAGTCTCACATTTGAGACTTAATGGAACGTCACATGCAATGAACAGCAAAGCTGGCTAATTGTGCCGACAGTGATTTATAGTGATGTGTTGAGGCAAAACGGATCATAAATCACAAGTGACAGCCATCCTGCTGTGTGGCTAGAAAACACAAAGGTAGGCAGACACTTGAATGGCAACCAGAGATTTTGTTCTTGCCAACACTTTCTCCATATTGATCTTGTGACTACCTGAAGCTTTGTGGCACCACATTTGCAAGGAAATTTGACGTGTTAACCATTCCACCTCCTGTGTGGAGTTTGCATGTTCTCCCCGTGTCTGCGTGGGTTTTCTCCGGGCACTCGGTTTCCTCCCACATCCCAAAAACATGCTCGGTATGTGAAAAAAAATTTCACTAACGAGGGGTTCGGTGAAGGCGCATATGAAACTAGTGGGGTTCGGTACCTCCAACAAGGTTAAGAACCACTGCTTTAAGTCGTATTCAAAACCTAACTTGGGCAATCGACCCTAGACATCAATCAAAACCCATTTGTACTCTCCTATACAGCTATAACCAGTGGATTACTTACAAGACAGCTTACATTTCTGTCACCTTTCTCTGTCTGAGTAGACCGCTTGGTGTTTGTGTTCACCTGTCAACATGATTTATCCACACATTTGCAAACATATGGGCTCGAAATGACTCAGTGTGTGTGTGTGCGTGCGTGCGTTAATGCATGTGCATGTCCAAGCATTGCTATGTGCTTATGATGCATGTCAGCCCAAAAAAAGAGCACAGAGCTAACAACTGCACTGGTTGAAAATATTGTCACTTCACATGAGCATGATCGTAATATCAAGCCTCTTCAAGAGTCATCGTATGGTGGCTTGACAGGGAGGCGAGAACTGGCCAAGGCGAGCATCCGTATGTATCTCTGTTCAATTCCATGTGCATTTACAGCACACCGCTCCTATCTATGTGTTTTGCGACAAAAGAGTATATATATAAAAACAAGAGCTTATTGCAGGGAATATTCTAATATTTGATGTTGTGCACAAAATGACATGGTGTCATATCTCTCCCCCCTAGTGGATACCTGCTGTCACAAGCTCAGCAAGTGTACACACAGATAACTGCGGTCCCCACAGCAAAGTCTGCTAAGCCCACTGCCCTTCCTCCCAAAGATAAACCTCTAAAGCTTGAATGACAGTTTGAGCACTGTAAGACCGCACACGCACCCACACGCCCCCTGTTCTCTTCCAGCACTTCTTTATCTGTCATCCTTTGCTCCATTACAGTCCAATTCCTATGTTCATCACTCACAGTCACTTTGAATCAGGGGTCACCAACCTTTGTGTATGTGAAAGTTACTTAATGACAAATGATTAGTGTGACAGGCTATTAGTTTGATATATACTTCTGAATTAACAAATTTGCTCAAAATACCCTTGAACCTCCTGTGGGCTTAAGATCAGGCAATGTCGTTGATATTTGTCAACTGAGCCCTTTAAGACTCTTTTATGCTTACATGTTATATAAATACTAAATGCTACTTGTCCTAAGAGTAATTGTTCATGTGGATATTGAGTTTTAGCTTCTTGAAAACATTGATCATGTATATGATGTTTCCCAATAAGAAGGAAACTGAACTCATTTCTCTAAATCGGCCGTAGGTGTGAGTGCAAGTGCGGACGGTTGTTTGTCACTGTGTGCCCTGCGATTGGCTGGCAACCGGTTCAGGGTGTCCTACTGCGCGATGACTGGTGGTATGGAATCCAGCATGCCCGCGAGCACCGTAGGTACAAGAGGTACAGAAAATGGATGGATGGAGAAATTCAATGCACAATTTGTCTTCGCGGGGCTAATTTAATTACACTGGGGGCCAAATTCGGCCCAGAGTTTGACCTTTACTGCCAGTAGAGCTGCCAGCCGTCAATGAGTAGCCCGTCATCATTCTTCATCCAACCAGTTTAGTGTATTAGAATGTGATACCGACCCAGATGTCATCATCTTCGGAAAAGCCTTCCCTTCTTTATGAGACACCTTATTTTAAAGTAAGGATCAATCCATTCAGAACAGAACTCCTCTCAGAACAAATTAAAATACATTTGTAGAATAAATTTAATTATTTCCAGAGATGCTACTCATGCTCTCTTTTGAAAAAACAGACTGGAATGGACCAAGGCAAAACACAAAAATGAATAGCAATAAAAAATATAAAAAAGACAGTTGGCGACTCAGAACCACACGGAGTGAATTAATCTATGGGCTTGTTGCAACTGAAAATTGCAACCATATAAGGTTTAGGGTCTCTGTGTACTGTATATTGTATCGCATTGAGTTTTGTAAACTATAAAGCTAAAATGTGGTGGTCAAGCAGGAAGTGGGTTGCTACAATTAGAAAGAGAGAGACAGAGAAAAATATGCCAGAATAATACACAGGTAAATGTGGCAAGCGACTGTGGATGGTCGTCTTAAAAAAAGTAATTCCAGTATGTAGCCCCCACTCCCCCAATAATATGCAGTTTATGGTTTGTCTTCCTGATATCACAGATGATGAAGAAATCAATTTTTATAGGTTTTATGGTACACAGGTAAGTCCAAATATATAGCCACAAAATGCTGTGCAGCAATGAAGAAGAGATGCAACATAATTAAGAAGCAACATTTAAGGTCCCATCCCAACCCCCATGCTCGATTAATAGTCATTGGCATAAAATTCAAACTTGCCCACCCTTGTGTGCTACACATCCACATTTATTACCCGTCTTCATTTGTCATCTGTGTGAAGTGTGTGTTTAATCGTCTCCGCACTTTATTAGACCTCAACATAGTTCAACCAACATCACTAACAAAAGGTGGTTGAGGTACGACTGTATACTGGTGATGGTCATTGGTTTACGACGTACAAGGTTTCAAGGTTAAGGATGGCGCATAAAAATAGTATCAGGTTAGATCGACACAGTACAAATAGAACTCCCTAACAAATACGGGAATCTTCTGTTTTGATTTGCGCCTTGTTGTAGTTATTCTTATAGCCACTAGAGAGAGTCTCTTGAACCGAACTGATCTAGTCGTTGTGGAACAGTCATTGTATCCTATCAACAATATATTGAGCGAGCTTGACAATATTGAGCTGTTTTTTTTTTTTTTTATTGCACACATTTCTGAGAGTCACTGTTGCAAAGGAGAATCAAGCAGCGATCTGAGGCAAAACAAAGAAGACCCATGCTGTGGGTCAAATGTTGTCTCACCCCCTGTGGCATTTGTTGAAGAAAACATCACTAATGAAATCAGAGGTCAGGTCAAATGTATGCTCATGCTCAAAGACAAGTGTAATACAAGTGTCTCCACCCACGCACATCTTGGGGTGTATTCAGACTTGACTGTTTGGTCCGCTTTAAACGGACCAGGGTTCGATTGTAAGGCTGGTCCGGACCTTTTGTGCAGGTGTGAATACACGCAAACGAATCGTGGTGCGGATTAAGGAGACGGACCGAGACCCATTTTTTCAAGTGGTCTCGGTTCGCTTCCAAACGAACTCTGGTGCAGTTTGCTTCAGGTGTGAATACAAACAGCCAAGATCCGCACGAATAGCACAAATATGCAGAGCAGGAACGCAGCGTGTAGGACTCACATGTTTTCCTCCATTTCCGGGTCTGTGCCCTGTGTGCTGACCTTGTCATTGCTGTCCAATGGGAGCATAGATCGTCACAAGCGTGGATGTGTATACTTCACTTGCAAAATGTAGTCTGAATAGGAACCGCACCAAACGAAAAAAATTAAGTCCGCTTTTGGTCCGGACCAAACAAGCGGACTAAAGGACTTTTCTAGTCTGAATACACTCTTAGTCTTAGTTTTGGCAATAGGTGCTCAGGCTTCTCAGAGCAGATTGAACATGGAGAAGGGAAGAGTTTGGTGGTGAGGATGAGGGTTATCACTGGGTGATTTAGAAACATCTGGATCCACAAGAGCTTCCGTCCTTCAAACTAACCTCATCGGCCTCTTCCACTCATCTTGCATCTTTGCACCAACAAATCTATAACCAATTTCTCATCTAATCATGAAGCGCCCTTCCGTTTAACTTCCAAAAGTGTCCATATTCCTGCTACAATTTGACTGACACCCACATCAAGTACAGAAGTTACATGCAGAAAAAAAGAAAAGCAAAACGAAAAGACCTAAATTTAAACGCATTGTCTGAAGTAAGATTGGTTTCTAATACCATCGTCATGGTAACACTCCCTCGCTTGCAGCAGCGCATATACAGCAGGAATTAGTGTGTGGATTTTTATGTAACAACAGTGCCCCACGCACTCATCAGGAGCCAGACAGAAAGACAGACAGATAGTTGGCATGACTCAGTGCTAGCCTGCATAGTAGGAGCATCTGTCGTTATACCTTGAACTGTGACAAGAACAGGATGTACCACTGTCTTTTTTCAGCCACACACACGCACACACACGCACACACACACACACACACACACACACACACACGGACACACACACATACACACTCTATCGGCGGTCACTTGGGGTCGAGTATGACTTTCCTCCTTCTTGGTCCTTGTGGGTCTTCAGGTGGGTCTTCAAGAGGCCAATCCTGGAGCCACAGACTTTTGTACAGTGTGGACAAGGATGAGCAGCGAGGGTCGTGGGTTATGGTGGGACCTTTTTGGTATACGTCTTCATTTGTCTTCCGCAGCACTGTCATTGTTTTATGCGGCTCCATCTAGGACAAGTTGTCTCCAGGCCACTCTGTTGGTTGCTGTGGCCTCCAAGGTGTGGCACTATGTTGCTTAGATGTTGTCCTTAAACCTTTTCCTTTGTTTACCTGAGAAACATTGTCCTGTAGAAAGCTGGGAGTATAAGACTTATTTTTGGAGGTGAGAATTGGGCATGCGGCGCTGGGTGATGACTAACCCTAACCCTTTTCCCCAATCTAGAGAACAACCCACTGGCAGAACTAAGGTGGCGGTGTACTTCTTCGTCAATGGTTGCCTTGGCGGACAGGAGGCTCCCGAGGTAGGTAAAGTTGTCCACATTTTCAAGTTGGGTTCTGCCAACTGAGGTGAAGCAGGGATCGTTATGTTGATTTGGATTTGGGCTTTTTTAATGTTGAGGTCCAGACCAAGCTGTTTGTATGTTTTGGCGAAGGCATCCAAAAGCAGCTGTCAGGTCTCCTTCTCAGTGGTCTACAAGGGCATTGTCATTGGCACGTTGTAGCTCAGTGATGGACGTGATGGTGGTTCTGCCCTTTGCCCTGAATCTGTTGATGTTGAAGAGTTGACCGTCAGTCCTGTCCATGATTCTGACTCCTTCAGGCAGATGTTTACCCATAAGATGTAGAATGGCAGAGATGAAGATGGAGAAGAGAGTGGGAGCGATCACACAACCCTGCTTCACTCCTGTGTGAACCCTAAAGGGTTCTGTCTCATTCCCACCACCGCTGAAAACTGTGGCTGGCATCTCGTCATGGAGCAGTCTCAGTACCCGGATGTATTTGTCTGGACAGCCAATCTTGCGAGCCAGACAGAGAGCTTGACTTGTGTTAGGGTTTTCCTGGTTATCTTTATCATAGGATTATGTTGGAATGCAACAGGTAATAAATACCTTACCTTGTCCTCCTTATCACAAGGTCGTAAAACATCCCCTGAGATGTTTAGACTAGAGGACAAGGGCTTTCTATTCAGCCCACTCATACCCCCACTCTGTTTCTCTTAATAAATATCCTCTTGCAGGAAGGAGAGTCCAGAGCTCTATTCGAACATCGCTGCACGCACAGCGACGAATGGACTCTCCACCTGCAGGTGTCCAAAAGGACTTACTTGTCTCCCGTGTGGTTCTTGCAAAATAAGTTGGAGTGAACAAATCTCTAACAACTTGTTCTTCATGCTTGATAGCATCCTGCAGCTCTTTTATGCTGGGAGGTACTCTACATGTACTCTTTGGTGGGCAGTTGAGGCAGTTGGTGAAGGGCTTCCATCTCCGGGGTGGTGTCCCGAGTTAGCAGCTCCTCATAGTGCTCTGTCCATCTGGTTGAACATTGAGACATTGGACAGATTGTCCTTGGATCGAAGGGGAGCCAGGCAGCAGTGGCTAGGGCCCTTCCCACAGTGTCCCCACAGTCAGCAAGCTGCTGGATCTCTAGAGGTTTTCTTGTCCACCTGGAAAAAGAAAAAGCGTCACAAAAAGACCTAAATATACACTCATTGTCTGAAGTAAGATTGGTTTCTAATACCATCGTCATGGTAACACTCCCTTGCTTGCAGCAGCGCATATACAGCAGGAATTAGTGTGTGGATTCTTATGTAACAGCAGTACCCCACGCACCCGTCAGGAGCCAGACAGAAAGACAGACAGATAGTTGGCGTGACTCAGTGCCAGCCTGCATAGTAGGAGCATCTGTCACTATACCTTGAACTGTGACGAGAACAGGACGTACCACTGTCTTTTTTCAGCCACACGCGCGCACCCACACACGCACGCACACACACACACACACACACACACACACACACGCGCGAACACACATTAGCGGCTGAGGCATTGCTCCACAGAAAAATGTGAAAATAGCTGGTTAACTAGATATGGAAACATAACAGGCTTGTGCATCAGCATACTAATTAGTACTTTTCCTTCCCAAAGGCACGGAAGATAGTGTTGAGCAGAGGAAGACGCTAAATGAAAATGGGGTCACTAGAGGTATCTCAGCGATAGAATTAGAAGATAGGTAATTTTGAGTGGCAAAGCAAAATGGGAATTAACAAAGACGGTTGATGAGACATGTGCTGGCCTATATTTGCACTGTTGGGGTTAAGTGTGAAGAAATGAGCAAAGAGCAAATGTGAAAGCACACAAGAGCATGACGTGTCACTGTTTGGAAAAGCGAAGCAGTGGAAGATACTTTTGTCCACCCCCTCTCCCACTCGTTTACTGGGGGGGGTTGCATGGAGGATTTTGATGTCAAGACTGCAACAATTCATTTGGCTATGCACTTGGCATGATATATGGCTCACATTAATGCTTAATTTACCGGGCCTCTGGCGTGTAGTTTAATGATTAAACTGCAGACTCAAACAGGGCAGACAGTGGAGGGCAATTGTTTTTACTTGGCAACATTGTAGCACAGTCATTAGTGTAGCTCACACATAAAATGGGCCTAAGGCACATTTCCCATAAAGCGATGACAAATAATGCTTTAATTCCTTAAATTTAGCAATTCCTGAAGAGGACGCAATTGCATGTTGTACTGTATTTTCAGAACTATAAATCACTCCAGCCATAAAATGCATAATAAAGAACAAAAAGATATATATATATATATATATATATATATATATATATATATATATATATATATATATATATATATATATATATATATATATATATGTATATATATATATATACATGTGTGTGTGTGCATGAGCTCTGCACAGGATTTTGTGCCAAGATTTTTTAAATTATAATAATGACAGCAGGAAAACCATGAGAATTTATATACCGTTGAGTTGTTCCACTGAATCCTCATAAGAACCAATCTCTGAGTTGAATCTTTGAAGCTTTGTTGGAAGTTATAGTGGCAATCACAGGCCACAAACTGATTCACAATTGGTGCTTCAAATTGTCTTGTTTGTGAATGCTTCCAGACAGAAGCCCTGGGCCAATCATCCGGTGCACTCTTTGGTGCATGAAATCTGACTGTCAGGGTCCGCTGATCTACCTGCACGTGCTGGTGCATTTCATTTGCACTCACAAAAGAGTTGAAAAACACACACACTGAGCTCGGTAATTGAACTTGTGAAGCTAAAAGACAAGTGCGCAATCTCCTTTCCTGACGTCGTCTGGTAAGTGTTTTGGACGTGCGTTGAGCGTGGAAGTCGTTTTCCCTTTCAGGCGTGCCCTCTAAAACCAGGCAATTTCCTGTTGAGCAAGCGGACTGTGACAGCAGCAGGTGCGTAATGGGTAAATCCTGGCAAACAGGCTGTTGCCAGAATCCAGAAAACTCAATTGTATTAATCCTCAGGATTAGCGATTTTAATTCCAAACACGTTTCCTGTTTTAAAAGTTTTTATTTCCTTGCTGAAAATTGGGGGCTGCACACGAGGTGAATGTTCAAATTTGGCAAAACGAACATTGCCTGCATTGTAGCCACATTTACTTGCAGGTTTCCTGATAAGAGACGCTAATTAAGCCTTTGATCATTCCAGCGTTGATACAAAACGTCACTACAGTATGAATAAAGCCGCACTTGGCGTGTCACCCTAAAGACCACTGAGAAGTGTCAGTTTTAATCTCCCTCACTCACACATTCCCCCCGTCTCACACAGTTTTTCAAATGAGGGATTTAGATTATGGCATAGAACAGTAAAAATGTGTACTCAGAGGGCGAGATTTATTGGAATTCATAGAGCATTTGTTGACTTCCTTCGTATAAACAGGTGGCTGTGTGAAGATAACATTGCAGCACATCTTCCGTATGATTGCACCCACACATGCGCACACACACTCATGCAAGTGTGTTATTTGAGAGCATGCAAAGGGGGAGCCCTATTAATCACCCCATTTCAGAAGAAACCTTTCTCAACAGATGTCTTGTTTATATCCTTGCAGCGGGAACAACACACCTGGTATTGTTCACTTGCCTCTCTTTTAGGACAGTACATGATAAGAACATGAATGCTGGGGTTCGTGCAGTTGGGAATTTGATCATAATCTGCCAGGACTAAAAGAGGTTTGACGCTATTGGTCACCTGCAATAAATTTGTGTTTTGTGATGTCACCAGGGAAGGGTACCAGTGGTGACAAAATGGAAAATATTCTTGGTGAAATATTTACTGTATGTATCTGTCTTGGCTTCTTGGTGCAATATGACAATAACAGTAAAAGAATAAAACCATGAATGTAATGTACACCAGTATGGCAATAATGCTGAGTGGATAATAAGGTTTTTTACAGTCGGGACAATATAACCTTTGAACAGATTTATTTTATTCCCATTATTTAAAACATTGTCTTGATTCAAACAATTCCACATTCCACCATTATTCGTAAACTGATAGCGTTAAAAAAAAAAACGATATATATTTTTTGTATTTTATATTTACATAATATATTGTATAAATTTAGCACATAGCCCACCAATTATACAGTAAAATAAATGAATTAACAATGAAATATTAGGTGGGCACACACATATCATGTAATAACTGAATTTTAGTCAGTGGACCATAGTTCCCGATGAACTGAATCGAACACACCAAATCTTGCATGTGTGTCCGTGTGTGTGTGTGCGTGTGTGTGTGTGTGTGTGTGTGTGTGTGTGTGTGTGTGTGTAGTCCCACGTCCTGCTGTGGTCTTTTATTCTAATAGAAATGTGATTTTAGTCTCCACTGCCTCCCACTTTTAGAGCCCATCTAAATGCTGACTTTGGCACCTCACATCAACCTTTTCATTGATCTCTCTCCTTTCAAAGGCTAAGAAACGCAGTGGGCGGAGTGCTCTTACAATTCATCCTGACTAAACGAATTATACTTTCAAAATGAGTTGGAAAGATTTGGACTTGCTGTTAAACGGGTATTTTAAATAGGATTTGCTATCTCAGACGATGCCATGAAAGGTGTGGACATGATTTTAATTCAACAAATATAACTGACTATTCCTTTTCTCACCCTTAGCTTGTATCTAACGTACTTACACAGCAAGATGGAGAAACTTGTGGGGCAATTATTTGGCGAGTAATAACATAAAGGACATTGTTATTGAATAGATGAAATAAAGGATCAAGCAAATATCAACACATGAAATCCTACATTAAGAAATTATTTATTTATTAAACACATTTAATATTAGGCCACGTTTTTGTGTCTGTAACACATACAACGTTGAAATACAGTCATCGAGTATGGGCGTAATATACTGTTAAGTGCGTTCAACATCATCAAAAACAATCTTTACTAAAGAAAGGTAGGGATACATTGAGAAATAAGATCATTTACGTTTTTTCAATCCAATATTCATGTGGTGAATGTTTTATAAGATACGAAACTGGGTTGTCCAACCACAAATGCCACATTAAAAATTGCAGAAACTTCAGTTACTGACAACAACGCTCTCTTCACTGCTTTAAAGTTTATCATTAATCATTCATGTTTTACTCTTGTTAAAATATATTTTGGAAGTGGTGATTTTCTGCTCACTACAGCTGAAAAGGGGCAAGATACATGATTGTTTCTTGGCTCATTCAAAGGTATAACTGACACTACGTGAACAATGAAGTGTGGCTACTCCCAGAAACATAAATTTTCACCAATCCCAAACTATGAGAGAATGCCATATTAGAGCTTAATCTCTTAATGGACTCATTGGCAGTGTAGTGAAAGAATGACTGCAGGGGGTGAATTCTCTGGCTTCTGACGACTGGGCCTTTTTTTTCCACAATACGAAAGGTTGCATTTGAGACTGTGTTTTCAAGGCCCTTAGAATGTCAGTTTAGCTTTTCTGGCTGAGGGTTGCTATCAAAAATGACATAGTAAGATCCATTTTCAGTCTTCTGCTGTTTTCTGAGACATTAACCTTGCCTTGTTGTATTTATTTTGATGGGTGGTTGATAGGCAGGTAGGTATTCTTTATTACATGGCTTGCATCTCCGTTTTACGACAACTGCTAGGAACAATAACATCGGACTGAGAAAAGGTGTACTGCAGTATCTGAACATTTTTGTATCTACACATTTCAGTGCTGGAAGGGCATAAAGATCTAGGTTCCTGAGAATGGTTGCAACAAAAAGAGGGGAAAAAAGGATGGCCTCCTAAAGGTCATTCAAAAGGTCACAAGAGTTATAATGCAAATGTTACACTAATGTGACTCTTAGTGCAAGAAACAGCACACAAAATGCTTGTCTGAAACAATGGAAAGGAACCATTTGCATTTTATTTTTCATATTACCAATATTATTGCTTGGAAACACACTCACACACACAAATAGCTGAGCTAGCAATCAATAGATATCCACTTCTCAAACATTTTTTTCTGAATTTACACATTTTTATCATCAGGTCAAGAACATTTCTGGATTACTGGTGAGACACTTCTCAAAGGCAGATAATTATCAAACGCTTTTTAGTCAGCAACATTTAAGTGGCTAACAGTTTTCTGTTGTGCTCTTAATTGAAACCTTGTTTCAGTCCTTTAAGTACACTACTCAGCAGACTGATACTAACTCACGACTAACACAGGACAACAGGAAGCTTAAAAGCAATGACACACAAATTGGAGTATTGTGGCTAATCCTAACAATGTGCTTGCATGCGTGTGAATTGCACTGACGAGACTTACTGGCTAATGACATGGCCGTAACCAAGATCACTTTATCCAACGGTTCCGTGACTTTACATGTATTGTTCCACCCCTAGTTTGTTTATTTATTTATTTATTTATTTATCTATCCGTCCGTCCGTCCGTCCGTCCGTCCGTCCGTCCGTCCGTCCGTCCGTCCGTCCGTCCGTCCGTCCGTCCGTCCGTCCGTCCGTCCGTCTGTCTATCTATCTATCTATCTATCTATCTATCTATCTATCTATCTATCTATCTATCTATCTATCTATCTATCTATCTATCTATCTATCTATCTATCTATCTATCTATCTATCTATCTATCTATCTATCTATCTATGTATGTATGTATGTATGTATGTATGTATGTATGTATGTATGTATTTATTTATTTATTTATTTATAATTCCAGATGCAAGCTTTATTTGATCTTGCTGTATTGATTTGCATTTCAGAGCCTGCAAGTTCAATTTTGAATACTGCCCCTTATATGCCAAACATACCCTCACAGCCATGAATTAAAGTCACTTGCAGCTACACATATATACTATGTATAAAACTTAAAACTCATTTGTTCGAGTGTTTCAAAAATAAGAACAGCATAGAGGACATTTAAGCGATTACATTTTAAGAAGAATGTTTTCCACATCAGAAGGTATGAGCAATATAATAACTCTGTGCTAGCTGATAAAATAGAGTACAAATGTGTTTTGTTCGTGGCATCCCTCAGCTCTTGTCCCTTGTCCAGAGTCGAACCACATTACACACTTTCTATCTCTGCCATGGTCCTCCATCTGGCAAGGTGAGATAACTCCACACCAAGAGACTCCGCTCGGTGGCCCGGCTGATGGAACACAGGACACCAATCAAACGCAGCATCATTAGTCGAGGAGTTCATGAGGCGAGACAGACCTCTTATCCGGTCATACTAAAGCTGTGCTTTCCTAACTCATCCTTCACAACCACCAGATGCCCTGAGATGCCTCCCACTTGTGGAGCGTACCTGCGCCCTTCAGACTCTGTGTGCTTTAATCTGATTTGTGTGAGCAGTGTATTGTTGTAGATGTTGCTTTTCATGCAATGTACCATGCATGTCACCATGGTCCTACCATCTCAAATCACACACACACACAAAATAACACGTATACATAAGTTCTACAAGCTTGTGGTTCATCACTCCTGATGAGAATTCCTTGTTTTTGTTGGAGCCACGCATCAGTTTATTTTTTTAAAGCAAGAGGTAGAGTACAACCTGGACTTGCCACTATATAACACATTTGGTCAAACAACTTCATACTCACACTTATGGGCAATTTTGAGTCGACAGTAAACCTAGCATGGATGTTTTGAAAATTGGCAAAAGGCCAGTGTACTTAAATAAATCCTGTGCAAACAGAAAAAAAAAATGATGCAAATTCCTCACAGGATCCAAAATGTTTCTACCACCATGGATTACATGTGTTTTTAAATATGCCTGAAGAACATCAACTTCAATTGATTTCCTTACCTTTTCATGCAATGGTACCACCAGAGAGCAAGTACTCAGCCTACAGCTTCTATAGCATTTGCTTTTAACAAAACCTAATTAATTTGATTAAATTAACATTGCACAGCCATGCACACTATTACTGGGGCTGAAATTGTTACCCTGGTTGAGTTTTTATGAACATAAAAGGCCTGATGCTGCCATCTTCTGGCTATTTATACACCAAACCTTAAATATGAAGTACATTGCAGCGGTGCTGTACTTCGCATTTACTATCTTGACATTCTCACATCATTATCGAGACAGACTTGATACACCCTGTGCTTCACTAGAATATTATTTTCCGTCAACAAGCTATAGTGTCAGACCGACCTGCCAGATCATTCATTGACCTTTGTCAGTCAGGAACCATCAAATCTGTTAACATTTCAAACATAAAGGTTAATAGGAAGGCTGAGATCCATTTAGAAGGTCAAATATTTTGCAAAGAAAATAGGAACTAAATCCCTGATTTGTATCTCACCGTTCTCATCAGTCGTCTTTTTATGTTGTACGTCATAGATGACTTGCCAAGCGAAAGCTATGAAAATGCAGCTAAACCACATGGCTTCATCTTGCATTGACTATCAATGGAATAAAAATTTAACACTTATTTTGAATCCGCCAGTGTTAAAAGTTCAGGTACAGTGTTGAAAAGTCGCAGTAACACTCTTACGATGCTAAAACAGGATATAATTATAATTTATTCAGCATCATTTTGGTCTTTGCTTGCAAGATGGAATCAAACTTCTCTGTTTGGTAAAACTTTCAAAAATTGCCTCATCACTTGGTTCCCACTTGAGTTTTCCAGTTCATGATGTTAAAAACCAGGGTTCGGATAGGTAATTTTATAACATATTCCAGTACAGTTTACTAGTTAACTGTTAAAAAAAAAGGTGGTTTGTAATGTAATCCAAGGTCCATAATTTTAAAGTAACTTAACTTGAATACTTTTAATTACTTTTGAAATGCTCTATCATTTATACTCATAAAAAGAAAAGCAATATATTGCTACAATATGCATTTGTATACGTACATTTGATTCTTGCTATTTGCAGGGTATCTGGACCCGACCAGCCTCCAAAAAGTGAAACTCCATAGAAGGATAGATAGATGAGTAATTTTCAACCACTGTGCCACTGCTGGGGCAGATTAGCTCTTGCGTGCCAGGAGAAATGATCAAATTTCACTTCATTGGCCCAAGAATTATTATTTTTTTACATATAAGCTATATTCGTTCATCTATCTATGACAATTTATAGAGGCAGACAGAACAAATTGATGATCTTCTATTACAGATATCTTCAATCCTGGTCATCGGGTTCTGGTTTCCTGCATGTTTTCCATGTCTCCCTACTACAACACACAAATAAATGATCAGCTCATGGGCAAGCCCTGTAGAAACTTGAAACCATCTTGGTCATTTCAATCAAGGGGTATTATAGCAGGGGGATACTTGAACTTTGAACTAATCCTATCTTGAGTCAGAAAAAATATTGATAATATTAAGATACTTCAAGTTGTCTTGAGGAAGAGGTGCTGGTTGAACTTTAATGTCAGACCAGTGTGTACCATTTGCTGTTGTCATACGATGGTAGAGGGGGACACTCACATTGAGTTTGTGTCTCCAACATGGCTAATTGTGGTTGGCCCTGGCACACCTCCTCAAAGCCAGACAAAGAAGAAGAAAAGTTACCAACTTGAATATACTGTACTTACTACGGTTCCAGTGGTCAGACGTTTCTGTTTATTTAAGCCTGTGAAAAGCACTCAACCATGTCCATAGGCACAAATGAATGTCTTTTTTGTTTGAAATGTTATGAAATGTAATCTAAGGTTGCATGGTAGACCTTTTACTTAGCATGTCTGCCTCACACTCGATCTGAATCTAATCTTGGACCCCCTATTTGAGGTTTGCATCAATACCTTAACTACTTGAGTGTGTTTTCTCTGGGTAGTGAGGCTTCTTCTCACATTCCCAAAATATTCATATTAGGGTTTATTGTAGAGTCGCAATTGCCCATATGAATAAATGTGAGTTTGCGTCCATGATATGCATTTACATTTGTTTCACTGATTATAATGTTCAAAGTCGCTTGGAGCATTGAAAAAACTGATGTGCTGAATTTACGCAACGTTATATTTTGTCTAGTGGGTGCACCAAATAATATCATCTGGTTCCAGATACATTTTGAAGTGTTTAAAATTCTGGATCCATATGATTTTAATTCATGAAATAGTGCAACCACTTGACAAAATATAATTGCGTAAACTCAATTAAAGTATCACAGGATTCCCAGCTGACTTCAGGCGAAAGGCAGAATACACCCTGGACTTGCTACCAGTCACCATTGGGCACATTGATACAGTCATTTACACGCACATTCACATCAGCACTGACTGGGAAATAGTTATAGAGTGGTGTCAGTGTGCATCACAACTACAGCAACAAGTTTCTAAGTTTGGGATTATGAGTATAGTTGAAAATAAAACACAATGAATATCTTTGTTATCCAAAATGGCAAAATTTATATTAGAACTGAGGTTCCATTTATATAGGGGGTGTGGTTACATTTAAGTGATGAGACTTTTATGGAAGGGATGACATGAATGTCATTCAAAGAGAACAATGGGATTGCGCAATTGTTTTGTCAAATGTCAGCTAATGTCATCAATGTCTAATGTCATGAATGGAAACTTGAGAAAATGGGTCAGTTCCTGATCTTGTTATGGACCAGCAACTGTAGTCAGGCAGCTTTTTTAAGGCGTACCCTACTGTTACTGTTTATGACCACACGAAGGCACTGTTGTAGAATGCATTCCCAAGTGCATCTAGTAAATGGGACCAAAATAGCATGCACATAGTACGTATTGGCCTGGCTCAGAGGTGAGGTTCATGTTGACTCATCTTCACCATCTCTATTGTGTGATTGGCTGATATATACGGCAAGTGTCCTCTTTAACTGGCAACAAATCGATGCAGTGTGCCTCAGGGAACATTTAGGAAGGGAAACTCATGTTTCATGAGCTCAGCATCAGAGCTTCTCATCATCCCTGTTCTATTAAAGTCTGATGTAATCAAGAGCTGCTTGATCAGACTCTAAATCAAGGATGTGACGAATGTCCCTCAAATTAGACACCATGATCAACTCTAACAGACTCCATTTTTAAAGATCTACTACAAATGACACATTCAAAATCAAGTTGTAGAACAAAGGAAAATAATAATATTAATATTAATAATATTATTAATAATAATTATTATTATTTGCTTTGATTGTCAAGCCACACCCAAAAACCATTGACTCAAATTAATAGATTTACAGTGGGGAAGTCAACCATGAAATAAAAAGCCGTGATTGGCTGCGGTCATTTTTAATCAACAGCAAGTAGCAAAATTGCTGCCCCCTTAGCTGTAATTGGTTGTGACTTTAGACCTGGCAACTGTGATGTCATTTTCAGTCGACAGCAAGTGGCAATGGCCGACCCCTGAGATGGTTAAAAACGGTGGAAATGTGTTGCAAAATTCGTATTCCATAAACACAATATTAATCAGAATGCCGTATTTAGACTAATCATATTATTGTAAAGGTCTTTTGGGGGTTGACCTTATCTTTAAATTATTGTGGCTACCAATGAGTGATTTCATTGTGTTTGCTTGTCTAATGCAGTATTTTGTACTGTGACGTATTATTCTGTGTTCCAATGAATGTAATCCACCGGTCTTAGCTCTACCAACAGTGACCATAGTCGTTGTGTAACATACAGTATACGAGAGGAATGACTTTCAGAACAATTTAAATTAGACAAGAAAGCCTGTACTTGTTACATTGTTCAAAGTTAAAATATACAAAGATATTACATTCATTTATGGGCCAAGCATCACAGAATTCTTGTCTTTCATCCATATGAGCTTAAATATTGATGACCAAGAGGAAGACTGACTAAGCTCTTAGTCATTCTCTCTCCTCTGTCTCTCTCTCCGTTACCTCCCCCCCTTTAATACCCACCCTGGATACAGGCAAGAGTGCACACACCGGCAGATACACTCAAGCTCCCTTCTCCCGCTCTAACGCTACCCTTCCATATCCTCTCATCTCCTCCAGTGGATTTGAGCCCGCTGTTCGCGTGCAACATCGGTAAGGAAAGTTCATTGTATTTTTTCCAGCATGTTTCTCACATCTGTGTGTCAGTGGTGGTCTTTACGGCTGCTTGTCACTGGGAATCAGACAAAGGATTGGGGTGTGGCTGGAGCACCGGAGGCAGCCTGCTGATGGCAGCAAGTGGAAGAAAATGTGAAAAGGGATAGTTGTGCACATGCTGATGAAGTGCCAATGGGGATTAGTGTTTGGGTAATTAGTTAATTGTACTGATAAGGGTTTGGCAGAGTTGGGTGTAGCTATCATTAGAGTCATGATCCAAATGGCTTTGACACTAATCATTAAAACATCTGGTCATGTTACGAGACCATTTTCTACTTGATGGAATTATCCGGCAGCCTTAGTGACGATGCAGTAGGGTTGGCACAAGCGTGACTGGGTCGAAGGACATGTTAGAGCTGAGGGGTAGGTCAAGAAAATGACTGCAGTCGAGCACCACGAGGCTGCAGGGGTGGATGCAGAAGGACAGAACAAAGACTTCAGCCTCATTCGATGAAAGACAGAGGCAAGGGAAAGAATGCCCAGTTGCATAAAACTGGGCACGTGCATTATGTAGAAGCAGCTTCTACTCGGGCGTCAATGTGATAGCTGCACAAAGCCACTCCCTTCACAGGCAACCACTTCTGATGCTCATAGTTGAATCATTCAAAGCCAGTGACACATTTCACAGTTCTTGTGATAATCTTTAAAAACAATATGAGATTTAAGAAATGAAACGATTTCAATATTTGACTGGATGCTTTATCGGTCAAATGCTAAGGTGATTTATGTTTTTTTGTCTACAGTCAAAATGTCTGACAAGCCTGATATGACTGAGATTTCCCGTTTTGACAAGACAAAGCTGAAGAAGACGGAGACAAAAGAAAAAAATCCTCTACCCACCAAAGAGAGTGAGTCTCCCGCTATTCTCCGAAACAAAGCGCCTCATAGTTTCTGTTCATTGCACCACCGTGTCAAAAAACATGTGATGAAAATAATGAACTGAATGAACTCTCCCGCCTCGTCATCTGATGCTGACAATTTTTCTGCCCCTTTTTGCAGCTATTGAGCAAGAGAGAAAAGGAGATGCCACACCTTGACTGCTAAGCACATGAAGAAAAGAAGCTGGGATGCCACAGCAAAATGCACTTTCTTTTAATTATCACACCACTCAAATCTTCGACTTCGGTCTTCAAATAGGGTCCTCCTGAGCTCCCGAGGCTTTTATCCTTTCATGGGTTCTCTTTACTACTTGAGAGAAAAGGGTTAGCCTGGTTGCCTGTCTTACTCTGTTAGCTTATAGCTAACAGCTCACCTATATTGCCAAACTGGGGAGTGGTGTTGTGATGTAGCATCAGGAGGCAGGTACCCAGACAATGAGGGGATGGGGAGGTCTCCTAAAGAAAAAAAAAAAAGAAAAAAAACATTGGAGAGAACCATTGGAGCCAAACCATTAAGAATGTTTTCTTAATATTTTTTTTTTTACTTTTCATTTTGAAATAAATATCAAGATGCAGAACCTAATGATCATGTGTTTTTTGTCAGTCTCCTCTAAGTATACTAGAATGCAAGAAAAATAAAAAGAACACACTGTGCACACTGACCAGCACTTGCTGGTCGGGCAACAAACACTCACATAAAAAAAAATCACGTATGAATGATTACATAATACACTCACTCACTGGGGATATTATTTTACATATGCACTAATATGGCACATTGTACAAGGTATTATCAGGCCTTTACAAAATAACAATTTCAGTCAATGGTATAAATGTAGAAGTCAAGTCACTTATGAAACTGATCATTTTCATTTGGACTCCATTGTGCTACCAGCTGTAGGTTATTCAATTTAGCTATGAGTGAGTACAAAATGTTAGAAACATCCCTAACCGTGTTGCTCACCTGTTCGACAACAGTGTAACACTACCACCACCATAATATATTTTTTTTTTTGCCACTAATACCACTTTGAAAGTGAGTTCAGAGCACTAATATTTCAGTTTCTCATATAGCTAGCTCTTGTACTGAATAAGGCATACTTTCTTCCAGGAGAGTGATGATCAAGTAATTATGCCTCATTTCAGATAGTGACTGTACATTGTATGTAGCGTATTCTATGTACAGCAAGGGTCTCAAACTCAATTTACCTGGGGGCCACGAGCTAGAGCCTGGGGTGAGGCTGAGCCGCATTGTTTTTTTTTTAGGCTTGAATACAAACTTTTAATGTTATTGTCACTCTCTTATTGTGCTCTCCTAGCACCTTGGTCAGTGCCCCGCTTTTGTTTATGTCAGTCACAGCCTCGTCCTCCTGCCACACTGTGTCCGCTCTCCACGCTCATAAAAGATATATGACCACCTTAAAATTTGGTCTTTAACTGGTGTTGCTAGCCAATTGCAGGACACACATAGACAAACAACGATTCACAATCACACTTTCATTTAGAGTGCACAATTAACCTGCCATGCTCGTTTTTGAAATGTGGGAGGAAATTAGAGTACCAGAGCATACACATGCATGCGGAGAACATGCAAAATCCAATAAAACTACAATTTCAAAATACTACTACTACAAGTGCTACCAATAAATAAATAAATAAATAAATAAATAAATAAATAAATAAATAAATAAATAAATAAATAAATGTTCTAAACTGCTACAGCACAAACTTAAACATCTAATATAATATACTACTGCTGATGATGATGATGATCTTGATGAAGCCATTTAGAGGTGGCTCTGAAAGGCACGACATGTTATTAGTATATTTTTTAACAGTAGAAGTGGTAGTAATCGTATTGATTGTGTTGTTGTTGTCACAATTGCCCACGAGATTCGTCAGCATACTTTCGATGGCAACCACGCCCGCGTGTTAAGACCATTGTTTGAATGTTAACCCATTAAAATGTATAAGAGCTCCCTTAATTAAGACATTATGACCGCGAGATTTAAATTGGCACGTATTATATCCTATCCAGGCCCGGGGTGGCTGGGTTTCAGTCATTTTGCATGATGATTGTTGCGGGCGATATCTAATTATAGGGATTATCCTCACTTACTTATCTATTCTATAGCGTTCATGTTCTCGTCCGATCGTCCATCCATTGTTCTACTCGCTGAGTGTGTTGTTGTTGTAGGAGATTTTGAGTGGTTTATTTGGGGATTTAGACAAGTAGAGCATTTTGTTGAAACCTGATGTTAGTCACGATACTGGCGAATAACGCTAAGGAAACTGGACAGAAACTGATGAGATTAATTTTAATGACTGACTGCAATAATTATAGGCTAAATCAGGAAAATAACCAGAGGAGAATTACATTTCTATACATTTATTTTGACACGTGGAAGGGGAAAAAATATACCATTCCAACTCAAAGCTCACCCTGCATGTTTCTCTCTCATGGATTTTTATACCCTTATTGTAAATTCCAGACAATTTTCACACCAGGTTGTTTCTGAAGGAAACATCTATTATCCTATTATCACCAAGATGCCAATGTCGGCGATGTGTGAAGAAGATATTTACATGACTATATGGGCTTAGCTCCTGCAGGACTTTATGGCTTTGTCGTCACCCTGTGCCCTGTGGGACACTGGTGCCATTTCCCAAAAAATAAAGTAAAAAAAGAAAGAAAAAAGGGAGCGGCTAAGAATTATCACCCGTTATTTCAAATAGTGCGCTAAATATTCGCGATGGCTCTGTTAAAGGATATCGGGATTTAATGAGGTATTACTATAAATGACTTACATGTTGTTACTTGTTGGGAAAAGGGGATTGGATCGATGCAGGTGAATTCATGAGGGGCTGCTGAAGTGTCTGCGTTCTCGCTTTGAAGTGCACTTATGCGCGGACGGCTCCTATTTGTCTACTGGTCGGGACCATCATTGTCGTCTTTTTCACAGTGGAGCGTTACTTGTTCGACAAATCTTTCAATCAAAGGACCCACCACCATATAAATAAAATCAGTGTGGAGGTTGGGGTACACCTTTAGTGGACCACTTCATTCTTTGCGACTCTCATCTGGGACTCCAATAAACAGGAATTTGCACTCCGGTCATGGGAGGCTGCAAGACGCTTCTTATTGGGATGGTTCTCTACACGAGTTGGATTGTGCAGTCTGCATCAACTTGGTTTGTCATTTCTACTTTTTCGTGGACCTACTTTAAACCTTGTGTTTGCTGGCATTCGAATTTGGATTAATTTTGATTATTCTTGGACTCTTCCTTTGATAGGACGGCGAATAATTTCCTCATGACTGGTCCTAAGGTAAACACACCACGCATCGATTTGTGCAATAAAAAGTTTATTTCATGAGATAACTAATATAAATGATCACGCATTTGGCTGCATCTCTCAAGGCTTATCTTACCTACGCTAGTAGTGTGCAAGTGGGTGCGCAGAATGGAATACAAGAGTGCAAGCACCAGTTTGCATGGGACATATGGAACTGTCCACAGAGTATGCTTCAGCTGTCCTCACATAACGGCCATCGAAATGGTAAGAAATAGTTCTTAAATTTCTGCAAGTCAAACAAGCAATGGCAAACGGCACCGAGCACGCAGTACCGTCCACAAATTATAACGTCACCGATTCTGTCACTTTGCGCTTAGTTTATTGACATAATCAAAATTGAACACACCGACAAAAAGTCACAAATAGAGCTAAACTTTCCCACCGGAAGAAATTAAAAAGCATTTTAAGCACTCAATACACGGGACACGGTTGTATTTTACGCACACATTACGCACGGGGTACCATCCATATTTGCAAAGTCTAATTTTGGTTTTGATTTCTAGTAGCAACAAAAGAGACATCATTTGTCCATGCCATCAGTGCTGCAGGAGTGATGTATACACTCACCAAGAACTGCAGCATGGGAGACTTTGACAACTGCGGTTGTGATGATTCCAGAATAGGACAGACAGGTTTGGCACCATCAAACATTTATATATATATATATATATATATATATATATATACGTTTTTTTTTTTCATTTAATGGTGTAATACAAACTAATTTGTTTTTCCTGTTCAGGAGGCAGAGGGTGGATTTGGGGAGGCTGTAGCGATAACGTGGCCTTTGGAGAGAAGATCTCCAAACAGTTTGTGGATGACTTGGAAGATGGTCACGACTTTCGCGCTGCAGTTAACCTCCATAACAATGAGGCTGGGAGACTAGTGAGGCATTCAATTACAAACTCAGATTCTTAAGGTTTGAATATTCTCTTTCTGGTTTATGATCATTCCGTCTTCTTGTAGGCGATCAAAGCTACGATGAAGCGAGCTTGCAAATGCCATGGAGTGTCTGGAAGCTGCAGCATCCAAACGTGTTGGATGCAACTAGCCGACTTCAGAGAGGTGGGCACCTACCTGAAAATTAAGCATTCCCAAGCCAAGAAGTTGGAAGTCGACAAGAAGCCTATGAGGGCTGGCAACAGCGCAGACAACAGGGGCACTATTACGCAGGCATTCCGCAACATCCCACGGACGGAGCTCATTTTCTTTGAGGATTCCCCGGACTACTGCGTCAGGAACCAGAGCCTAGGCTACGATGGCACAGAGGGACGGGAATGCCTCAAGGGGGACAAAAGCTTACCACTGTGGGAAAGAAAAAGCTGTCGCAGGCTGTGCTACGAATGCGGACTCCGGGTGGCAAAGAAGCACCATGAAGTTGTCAGCAGCTGTAATTGCAAATTCCATTGGTGCTGCACGGTTAAATGTGACAAATGCACACAGGTGGTGACCAAATATTACTGTGCACGCAAGGGAAGTGCCAGAAAATCACACAACAAAGCAAAACGTAAACACCGTCCGCGTGGACATTAATGGGCAGCTTTGTGCTGCACGGGGTGCATTTTCATGACCTAATAATTTGCATGCTGCTAATTATGCAATTATGCTAATTGCACTTCATATCATAAACTGGATTTTAAATACCAATTACAGTACAAATAACTTCATACACCGCAATTGTGCTTGAGGATACCTGATCAAAATTGGTTTCAAACTGTGATATTGTACATTAAATGTACTTAACAAAATATTTTTATATAAAATAAAGACGTCTGGTTTGTAACAAGCTGGTCTCACTCGCATCATGGTGTCATGCAGCTTTGGAAGTTAAATAACTATCACCTCTAATACCGGCCATTGAAGTGCGCATAGCCGAAAGGCGTTTCCTAAATCCGTTATCCAATCAGGTTTTTGACTGCTTGGGGGTAAAGGCACAGAGGCCCAGCTTATTCCCTACTTAAATTGCAGAGCGCGGGTTCAAAATAAGTTTGCTGATCGCCAGTCGGTCAAAATGGTGCACTTGCAGCGGCTTCTGCTATTTTTTCTATGCAGAATTTCTCCGGGACACACTTGGTAAGTGAATAAAAAATTTAACTTGTTTGTACTCTGAGAGCGGGACAATAATATTGTTAATTTCTTTTCAGGATTGCTGGTAACTTTTTGATGACGGGATCCAAGGTAAATGATAAATGAAACGTGAACGCTGAGGGGACATTTTAGCACAAATAATGAACACATGCCTTCTTCCTAGGCTTATCTTACTTATGCCAAAAGCGTCCAGGCTGGCACGCAGAGTGGCATCGAGGAGTGCAAACACCAGTTTACGTGGGACAGATGGAACTGTCCGGACAGCGCTGTCCAGCTAAAGGGATTGAGACGCGGTGGGTAACCTACGTGATTCTAAATGTGGAATCACATACAGTGATCCCTCGCTACTTCGCGTTTCGTTTATCGCGGCTTCACTACATCGCGGATTACTGTAATGTATAGAAAGAGGAAATGCACACGTAACCCCCACCCCCCACCCCCCCTATACACATACACACATACACACACACACACACACATGAACACATTCAGCGTGCTTGAGCGTTAAACTGTACAATATGTTTATGTGGTATTCACTGCGAACTCGTCTTGAAAAAATAAGTCATTTGAATACTTATGCACTTTTGTTCATTTGCAGCCACCAGGGAGACATCATTTGTCCATGCTATCAGTGCTGCAGGAGTCATGTACATTCTGTCCAGGAACTGCAGTATGGGAGACCTTGACAACTGTGGCTGTGATGTCTCGAGGAATGGCAAAATCGGTAAGACCATATTAAAAAATGATATACACTATTGGACTGTTCTAATTAACTGCATCCCACTGGTTAAAAAGAAATACATGGCAACCCCCCTGTTCTTATGCTTTGTGTGTATATAGGCGGGCAAGGCTGGCTGTGGGGCGGCTGCAGTGATAACGTGGATTTCGGGGAGAAGATTTCCAAGGAGTATGTGGATGCGCAAGAGACTGGTCAGGACTCAAGAGCTGTTGTCAACTTGCACAACAATGAAGCTGGACGTCTTGTAAGCATTCTCACACCGAGACAGATTAGATAGTCCAAATACAATGACTGATAAATTGAAATTTCTCTCACATGTCTGATGGGACTATCACTAGAGCACAGGTGTCAAACTCAAGGCCCCGGGGCCAGATACGGCCCGCCACATCATTTTATGTGGCCCGCGAAGACAAATTGTGCATCAAATTCGTGTCATTACTAGACTTTTACTTTTATTTGCGCCACCCTAAAAAGTACTGATTGACTGACTGACTGGCTGACTGGCTGACTGACTGACTGACTGACTGACTGACTGACTGACTGACTGACTGACTGACTGACTGACTGACTGACTGACTGACTGACTGACTGACTGACTGACTGACTGACTGAATAATGTTTCCCTCTGGTCTCAAAAGGATGTAAAAAAGCAGCAGAGCATAAACATAATAAAACAATCATTGCAAGACAGTAATTAAATTAAAAATCGAGGGTAGCTTAAAAATGTGGATATCGACACTCTTGAATGTTAAATGTTAACATAAAAATGTCTACAAACTTTGTCAGTAAGATGCAGGAAACTAAAGAGAGAATTATGTCAAGGAAATATTCTTGCTTGTGTTCCAACAGGCCGTGAAGGCGACCATGAAGCGCATCTGCAGATGTCACGGCATGTCTGAGAGCTGCAGCGTCCAAACGTGTTGGGCACAGTTGTCTGACTTCAGAGAAATTGGCGATTATTTAAAGGCCAAGCACAGTCAAGCCCAAAAACTGGACATCGACAAAAAGCGCAAAAGGGCGGGTAACAGCGCAGAGAGCCGCGGGGCCATTGCTGACGCATTTGGCAGTGTCCCCCAGACCGAACTCATCTACCTGGAGGATTCCCCAGATTACTGCAAGAGAAACATCACTCTTGGCCTGTATGGCACGGAGGGCCGAGAGTGCGTGCAGCATGGCGAGGGTCTGACACATTGGGAGAGGAGAAGCTGCCGCAGGCTGTGCCACGAGTGCGGCCTGAGTGTGGAAGAGAGGCGTGCAGAGGTGGTGACCAGTTGTAACTGTAAGTTCCACTGGTGCTGCAAGGTGAACTGTGACAACTGCTCGCAAGTCAAGGTGAAACACGTCTGCGCCAGGAGGGAAGCGACGGAAGGTCACGCCCTCGGACGCAGACGCCGTGGACCCAAATAAAACAAGCTTGTGTCACAATCTCCTAAATAAGGGCCAATATCTGAATTGCCATCATGTTTGCACTTTTGCATCTATTTATATGAACTTGTCATTGATATAAACAATCGACAGTGCTGCCTCAGTCTTTGAATAAATGTTTAAACATTAAGTATTGTGTTGTTGTTCTTTTTCCATGTCAAACTACGGAATATTGCTTTACTTGGGAACAAGCCGGAAGGGAAGCTGTGGGCGTTAGAATAAGAATGGCGTGAATCCACTAAACAGAGGATTACAGGGATAACATGGTGCAAATGACACTTCTATCCTATCAAGGTGTTGATCCAGCAGTACTTTGAAGCCAACGTGTATTGAATTGATTCTCGGGCTTTGGGAAACAAATTAGTGAAGTATTTCCACCAGGCATCTGTCCTGATAATCAGAGAGGATGCCAAACTCACAACGCACATTTAGAACATGCTAATGCAATACAATACATCAAAGCTCAAAGAAGGCAGGACGTTTGACGGGCTGACTTTTTTTTTCATCACTTTTTCTTAGTAACGAATGCGCAAAATATACTCACAGTTCCTCAACAAAAATGAAATTGTTTTGGTTACCTGCACCCACAGTCACTGATTGATTGCCTTCTATCTTCTTCGACCCTTTGGATCGAATAAGAATCTTCCACTCAGCTGGACATATCATAAATCTGCCAGCGTCTTAGATGAAAGATGGCCCCCTTCATCGGGGGTCCATTCTTGGGGCGGAGGGGGTAGGAGTCTTTTTAAACATTTTGGCATGGTTAAGGACCAAAAAAAAGGATCGCTAGCAACCTTACATACAGCTTCTCAATTATCCATGTATTCGTCCATTTTCAACACCCCTTATCCTGTTCGGGCTCACGAAAGGTGCTGGAGCTAAAGCTTCACAATTAATAAGAAAGAAATGCGGCCTTCTGTTTCAGGCACGGGAGGTCATAATAACAAAAGTCCCAAATATTGACTCTGAAAACATGAAACTTTTTAGCTGCTAATCCTTCCCATTTGCCCGTTTGCTCCTGGGGATGCCCCGTATTTCCCATGCTGTCCTGCTGTGCACTAATGAAGGCTTTGCCCCACTGGAGGTCCTCCCCGATCCACCCCTTATCTCTTCTCTCCCACTAGCTCTACATGATGACTTCCATATTGATGCCAAAAAAGACAATCTACTGACATGACGTTTGCTCCAAATGACCATGTCTGTTCTCATCAACCATTGTACCTTACTTGAGTCAAATAAGGTCAGACTGAACAGCCTTTTCAATAGGGGAGTCTGTGAATGCACTTTTTTCCCCACAGCGGTGTCAAACATATGTCCAAATTAAAGCAATACTTGCTCTATTATCATACAGTGTTCCATGTTGACCCCACGGTGGCAAGATCCAGCAGGGATACGTTTCAAAATCAGAACAGTAGAGTACAACAGTAGATGGGGGCGGGGGGGTCATCACAAAGACCCCCCAGGAGGACTCATGTATACACTCAGACAGGCTTGAGGGTCTTGGGGGTGGATCACACCATTGATTGATCACCCCCCTCCCTCGCCACCCTCCTCTATCACCTACGTGTGAGATACAAAGAGACAAGTCTCGCTGTGCCGGGATACCAGATTGGACTTAGGCAATGCTGTGATTTAGAATAAAATGATAAGATCCGGTTTGTATGACAACAATACTAACAGTGAAGAGTCACAGCAACTTTTAATAGCTCATAATCACCAAACAAAAGGTCTGCAACGAGGAGATTTGGGTGGGCAATAAGCGCAATTGTTATTTTTATGAAGATATGCTTGCATGTGGTCATCACTTTACATTACTGACTGTTTCACTGCTATACCAATTCATTGCAATAATTACAGCCCATAGAAATAACAATAACAGGTGAGTAAAAAATTGACTTTGTTAATTCAATTGCTGCATGCACAAAACACAAACAATATGCTTCACAAAATTATATTAATTTGAACTTGATCGAAACCCAATCACTTTTAATCACTACTGAAGATGTAGTGATTTTTTTTTTTTTTTTTAAAAAAGGTGGACATTACCAACAATGACCAAAAGATGTCAGTGCAAGACTCTTGGCTGCAGTTCCAATTCTAAAGCAGGATTGATCATTTTCTTTTTTTCAACTGATTTGTTTATTATTCACATCCCAAATTAGTGCAGTGCGACATGAAAAAAAAATCACAATACAGACCATTTTAAAACACAATGTACCATATGTTTTCAGTTATTCTGTCCAAAATTATACCACACACCATGACTACTGACCTTTTCTCACTTTATTATACAGCCCTGTATCAAATGAGAAATGCATCCATTAGAACTGCTACAGAAAACTATCAAATGTAAACAGAAGCAAAGTAGCCTGCATATCTTTGCACAAAATAGTATTGACATTAAATTATTGACAAAATTGGAACTCTACTGTAATGTAATTTTTAGTATTGTGCAGATCTCGAAAGTCGCAATCAAAACATTTCCACTCGACGTTGACCCTCATGGGGTTGCACCTGTAAAATAAGCGGAAAGGAACAAAGTCTGGCGCCCTTGAAAATAAGGGACTTCCAGCCTTGGAAAGCAACTGGAGGGCTGAGAGCAGAGAGGCCAGGTGATGGAGCGCAGAGGCTCTATGGAATTTAACTGCTTTATTGTCATCTATATATGCAGAGTTTTGTCTAACAATAACACTCCTTTCAAATGCACTGTATACCTCAAGGCACAGAAATTAACATGGAGCCCAGCTTTCATAACAAATATATGGGAATTTACAAACATTTTATACAAAGAATTCACAATGCAAATACTTTTGACAAGCTTAACCTATGAACTTTGAGAAAACGAACAGCAGATGGTGGTGTTGTCAAAAGAATACTCCAACAGAGACCAGTCTTTGTAAGTTACTACCTGGCTTGCCATCCAGTCAAATTGATGTCGTCCTTGCGGTGTCTTGGTTTTATGGTAGCTTCAGGGTTGGCCTTCCAACTGGTATGGAGAAAAAAATTCACACGTGTGTCATCCTTTGTCTTTCGCAGTCAAGTTACAGTAAATATAAAAAAGACACATTTAAAATCTACATTATGTAGGTTCAGATGTGTGTGTGTTTGAGCCTATGTGAGGCATTCTCACACCATGATGCTTCTCAAATTCATTACTATGATCACTGCTACAAACCTCACCCAGTTTACAGCTTTAAGAGCAGTAACCAAGGCAACTTAACTCCCTGCCATCCCACCACAAAAGCAAAGAAAGGGAGGAAAACATGAAACCCAGATCAGGGAGAAAAACATTGTGGCCGTTCATTCAATGCAAACTGAAAAGTGTGCATGCCATAGGCAATGTTTGATGGTTGTCGACGAGTGTAGCACTGAATTATTAGGTCAAAGTCAGATTTTTGTGGGCACTTTAGTGATGCTAAGATTCCCCAGGGTAAAGGAGACGATTACCCATTACACGCATGCGCATGCACACACACACACATGCACGCCACAAAGGTCTGCAGTACCCTGCAGGATTGTGTCCTGCACCAACAACATACATGTGTTTCTATATGCAAATTATGTCCATACATGGGGGCTGTCCCAGAGAACCTTAAAAGAAAAACATGTCTCCTCATGTTGCCATGTAAATAATGTTTTACAGTATGAAATACCTTTTGCAAAAAAAACAACAACAAAAAAAACAAACAAACAGCATCTACTGCGCTAGTTGACTTGTCTGAGTTATTCGAAGATGACCTCTGCTGTCTTACGTTGTTTCCCGGAAAAGCTTGCAGCGCCTGCTGAGGCGCCTCCAGGATTTTCAGGTGTCCCAACTTGTCAGGCTGGCCGACACAAACGATTAGATCGCATTGCCTGAGCTGGGTTTGTACTGCAGGTGGAAAAAAAAAAAAAAAGAGAGAGAAAAGAAAAACAGTCTGAGTTTCTCAAGCTAAGCAATCTTAGAAATAAACAACTTGAGTGTTGCACACATTTAAAGATATGTATGCACAAACAGATACATATTTCCCGGAAAATAAATAAAGGTTTTCCTGAAGAGTAATTGCAAAAGATTTATATAGTGCTTATTGTACACTATACTTTTCTCAAAATGTTTTGTTGCCATCCATTCAATTATTTTACAACACAATAATATATTGAAAACATGGATAATGGATTATTTATTGCTCAGACACAAATTACACAAATTATTAGGTCATTATGGATTCACATCAAATAGAACATCATTCGCTTTAACAGAGTCCATAGAAGAAGTCACTAATTCACTGGAACAAAAACTTTATACGATTGGAATATTCACTGGTATGAAAAAAAAACCCACATGACATTTTATGTGGTATTGGGAAAAGGTAGTTTGTGAAGCTAGGTGATTTACACTCAACATGTTTGGACATTCTGATGTCTCTCAGGGGTCAGTACGAGGCCCCAAATTATTTATTCTCTTTATCAATGATTTATGTAAGACGTCAAATGTGTTGAATTTATTTATTACAAATGATACTAAGAATTTTGTTATGGCAATAATTTACAACTCCTAAAGCAGGACATTAACACAGGATTTATTAAAGTAAAACAATGGTTTGATATAAATAAATTGGCATTAGACTCGAGTAAAAATAAAATAATGTTTTTGGGTGAACTGTAAAAACGACATAAAATTACAGATCCTTTTGGATGGGGTGACTATTGACAAACTTAATAAAATCAAATTTTGGGGTAATGATGGGTGAGAAAATTAATTGAAAATCACATCAAATATTTACAGACCGAGATCTAAAGATGCATAGCATTATTAAACAAAGCAAAACAGGTCATTTTGGATTTTCTACTCTTCAATAGTTCTTCCATATATATGTTATTGTGTTGAGGTTTGCAGAGATAATTACATCAATTCAATACATGATTTGGCAAAAGAAAGCAATCGGGATAACCAGGTTACAGGCATCACACCGATTCATTATTTTTCCGATCAAACGTCTTAAAATTCAGAGACATTATAGAACTGCAAACAACAAAGAACTTATTCAAAGCAAAAACATAATTTGCTACCAACAAATATTCAGAAGTTGTTCATTGAAAGAGAGGGCTATAAATTGAGAGGTAGATTCCATTTCAAAATTAAGAGTAAGCACAGGAAGTTTTAGTCTTTTGGTGTGTGGTGTCAAACTGTGGTTGAGGGAAATAGGTTAAGGGATGAGCACAGAGAATATTCAAACAAACCAATTCAAAAACTTCTTTTTTTACGAGATACAGGAATGAGGGTTATTGATTGCCAGCATTGTCGACCCCTAATGGGAACAACCTAAAGAAGATTGTTTTTCTTTTTCTCTTTGCTTGTTTATGTTATGCTAGTGTATATCAGTTTCATATTGGAATAAACCAAACCAAACCAAAATCTCACAGTGCATTGTGGCCTATTGTAGAATCTGGGTCGGTTATATTGCACACGTTGCTGTTGCAAGGTAAAGATAAACAGTCCTCGCGGCAGCCAGAAAGAAGACTAAGAAGAAAACGAAGAAGGCAGCGAAGAAGACCGTAGATATACAACAGCAAGTGTTTTTGTTTGGCTGTGTTGATGATAACTCATTGTATTCTTTTTGCGATTTTGACACAGATTGTTTTGTTAGGAATTAGACATGCAGCTAGGATACAAGCCACGTGTCATTTTATAAACAGGTTTTTTACAGACTATCACAGTAAAAATCACTATGCATTCATGCCTCAAATAGCAGCCAGGCGTCCTTCCTGTATAGTACGTATGTGTGAATTTTAAGGTAAAAATAACTTTAATCTCTATGATCCTTCGCCATACACTGGCCTGCAGCATACAGGGTGATTTGCCTTCAAGGCAGGGTAAAGCAACCCCAACATTGACACTTATGTGATAGAAATTAAAAAAATATACATCATTAAACATATTACTGATATTATTGAATAGACATTGCTAATGTGGCTGGAGAGTGTACATATAAGTAATAGCAAGGAGCACAGGGTCCCTTTAATTTAACTGCATGTTCCTGTCAGTTTTTTTTTTCCGTATTGAATGTAGAACGTTTGGGATTAAACAAATCTTGTGGCTTCTTTGATTGGAGCTGTTGAGGAAAAGACATTTTTACTGATGCCACACTTTAATTTTATTACTGTATCTGTCCCCCTTGGCAGAGAACAAGTCACAACATCCTGCTTGATGGATAAGGCATTTGAGCAAACCTTCAGTTACTTCAGTCTAACCCACAAGGGGGTTACAATCTGACAGCTGTCATGTATAACAATGCAAGTCTGCACATCTGACGCCTCTGAGCGTGGCTAACTTGCATAGCAGTTGGACACCTGTAAGCCACATGTGGCTATCGCATTGCACATCGAGGGCAAACTGTTATGCCTTGTGATTTGCATACTTGACAAATAATCATCAGTGTCATCCTCATTCTAATGACATAATTGATGCTTACTTGACATTATAATCACCCATACCTGCCAGTTGATCCATGCAGTCAGACAGCGACTGCAACTCTCTGAGGATATATTCCAGATCAATGTGGGTGGCTGACGAACTCTGCTCAGTGCTTGACCCTGTGTTATTCATCTGGGGGGAAAAATAGGAAATTACTTAAATGTTACATTTCACTTTGTAAAATTGTGTCTGAACGATTATGATTATTGGCTGTCATAAATCAAAGGCAGACCATATTTTTAGTCTGAACGTGTACTTTTATTAGAATTTTTAAACATATTTGAATGACAGTCTTACAATGAAGTACATACAGTATTAACAAGTGAGTGTGTAGACATGTCGGTTAGTATTAGGAAATATGAACAACACAGAGGATTGAAAAGTTCACATCTGAGTGTGTGGCGTGTCAGTGGGAACTGGTTCCAGCAGCCGGCTCCCTCCGACTGCGTTGGAGCATTTGCGATGAGCCTCCTCGAGAAGCAGCATTGAACCCCAACATTCGGGGCTGGTCCGCAGAGCCGCCATCTCGTGGGCCATCAGCGTCAGATGCGCTACGGGTGGACAGAACTGTAGTTGACTTGCACTGCACTAGACTCAGACCGACAAAATGTCCCCGAGTTTAACGATACTCCGTTAAAGTCCACACGTTTCGCACCAGATATGTTTTCCATGTATTCAATCATTCTTTCCAAATCCTCGTCGAGTTCCAACGGGTTTTCAACGCCTGTTAGGTCCCCAGAAGGCAATGTAGAGTTGGCCATCTGCCGAACAAACCGACAAGTCCACAAATAGATTCTAACACAACAAGACATCGTTCAGCCATTTTGGATTATGACGCCGACGTCTATAGACGACATAAATGTATCATGCTAGGTTGCTAGGTCATTTTAGCTTCACCAATATCCACGCCTTTTTGACAATTTATTCGGAGAAACAGCCGAATTAAGTCTCAGATAGCAGGCTCAGGATAAATATTGTTTAGTCAAATCAAATAAAAAGTCTCACAATTTACGTTAGGCGAGGTTTTAGGGTCAGTCAGTAGACCTCGGCAGTCGACAGCTATGACAATGGTGGACAGTCGCACACTGAACTTTATTGAAATACACTTAAACCACGCCCACAATTAAATTACATTAATTTGATAATGAGTAAAAACAATTTATCTATCTATCTAAAAATATCACACATAAAATAAAACAATTGAAAATTACAATAAAAAATTTAAAAGATGATAAAATTATGTTAATTCCAACCTTGTTCCAGATATATAATTGTGCCTGTTAAAACGGGTTGTCAATATGTGAAGCAATAAACATACAAATTGCGGAATGTTCCATTCACTTTGATGGCCAAAATCCATTTTGACAAGACATTTACTACATTTACTAATCTTTGTATAAAAAAAGTAAATTTTATTTTTAGAACAATTTGCGCAATAAAATGAGAATGACTGAAATAACTGTTTAAGTTTTAAGAAAATAGTCTTGAGCAAGGGCAAACAAAACGCCTGGAGCAATTGTACGATCCCAAGGAGAAAAAAAGGGCTACTCACCTAAGGAAAGAACCAATCAAATGAGAGTGGGGGCGTTTCCTGAGAAACAAATATAGCAGGTATGACAGGTGACATTTGAACATAGAGCAAGGGCAAAGCTGACAAGCAAAGAGAACAGACAACACCATTCGGATCAGATCACTACCTTCAAGAGCTTTAACAGAACTCGGAGAACGATTTTGATACAGACGCCAAGAAAACTGAAGGTTAAAGAGGCTCTCTTCAAGGTAAGAAGAAACACCGCCACGACAATGTCTGCGTTTGAGGCCCAGGAACAGTCTCCTCCACGTTGCGGCCCTCAGTTTCCGAGCCTTGGCCAGGAGCCCCCTGAACTCAGCATGTACAGTGACTGTTACTACCCTCCGCCATCCCTGCCAAGTCCTCAGCGCACCACACCGACCTCCTATGAGCTGGGTGACTTCAGCACCACGTCCCCAAACCCTTACCTTTGGTTCAACGGCCCCGGGCTCAACACACCATCGTACCTGACTTCCAACGGTCCACCCGGGAACCCGGGCCCTCCCTTCGTCCCACAGCACTATGGCATGCAGAGGCCTTACCTGGGCTCAGCTGGAGCAGGAGGCCCAGGAGGGGAGTTGAGCTGGTTCTCCCTCCCCTCACAAGAAGACTTGATGAAGCTCGTCAGGCCGCCTTATTCTTACTCGGCTCTCATCGCCATGGCTATCCACGGAGCACCCGACCGTCGGCTGACCCTGAGTCAGATATATCAGTATGTTGCAGACAACTTTCCTTTCTACAACAAGAGTAAAGCAGGATGGCAGAATTCCATCAGACACAACCTGTCGCTAAATGACTGCTTCAAAAAAGTACCAAGAGATGAAGACGATCCAGGTAATACTTTGAGAATAATATTTTTATTTGTTTTTCTCGTTTTTTTTTTTTTTTTTTTCATTGTACATCCTGTGTCGTTAACATTTTTGCCGAATGTCACTTAACAGGCAAGGGCAACTACTGGACACTCGATCCAAACTGTGAAAAGATGTTCGACAATGGAAACTTCCGTCGCAAAAGGAAGAGGAAGTCTGACTCCCTCTCTGGAGTCGACGGTAGTTCAGGAGCCGCAGAGTCAGGTGAAAGTGAGAGGGGCAGCCCCAAACACTCTGCCAACTCTTCCCTTAACATCTCCCAAACGCCAGAAAGAATTCCTTCGCCATCATCATCCAGTGCTGCACCTTGTCTGAGCAGCTTCCTGTCTGAGATGTCTGGAGTGTCCGCTGGATCACCCAATGATGTGGGAGGTGATGCATTGAGCAGACCCCTGCAAGTCAACCTCCCTATCGATGGGCCACACAGGCTTCCACAGGCTGCGAGTTTTAATAGCTACTCTCCAAACTCTGCTGGGCGAGAGTGGCTTCCACAGGTGCAAGCGCCCCCTATGCTCTCCTCTTCACCCACCCACTCTTCACTGGGGTACACTAGTCCCATCCTCAGCCAGTACAATGCGTCCTTCTATCCCCCACTGGGCTCAACAGGAATCATCTATCAACGCGAGGGCACTGAAGTGTAATTTTACATTGAACTGATTGGTACAGACGAGACATTTCACAGAAATTAGTTTTGTTTTGCAGTAGACATTAGTTGTCACTTTGAGAGGCTAACACACACACCCACGCACGCGCGCGCACACACACACACACACACACAAACACACATACACTAAGCATGTTTGCGCTGACAGAGACAGTTGAGGTCACAAAAGCATGTGACAACAGATTTAAAAACCTTAGATTCCCACAGAAACATCCGAGTCAGCAGCAAAGAGCAGAAACTGTCTGAAACTACCAAATCAGCTTTTATCCCTACCAAAGCTTGTCTCTATCAGAGCTGAGTCATTCTTAACTGATCTGAGATCTGATCTGCTGACATCGGTCTGTTCCACTCTACTCTCTGTGATTCCCTGATGGTATCACACAAATACAACGTCCAGGCAGCAGTTTAGATGAGCGGTTAAATTACAGCTTTGTCTACATATTATATTCATGTGAACCATTACTGTTTTGTTTTGTTGTCTCCTAAATCTGATCTGATGATCTTCCGGAGTCATATATATGCTCTTTGTAAATATGTCTATGTGTCTTTTAATCTGAATCCTTTGTTGGTTGTTATTACACATGCTAATGTATTCTTAATGTAAGGTAAATATTATGTTGTCCTTTTGATATGAATAAAATACTTTTGACAGTTGCATTTCTCACTTATTTATGTTGTGGAATAAATACATAAATAAAAGGAACAAGAACCAAATGTAGACTACAATACATATTAAGCACAACGTTTGTGCTCGGGAATATGATGACCTGCAGAGTGGAAGCAGCGGGTCGCTGAAACTTGATCTTTGTGTGATGAATTGTTTGACAGATTTGTAGAAATGATAAAAATTCCCATTCCCATGCTGTCCCGCCTCCCCCGACTAAACAACTAAACAGTCACAGTGACTCTGTATGGAATGCTGACTGGATACAGTTTGATTCAACTGCCACAAGTGTCAACCATGCTGACGTGGGAACTGACTGCTACACCATTTGACTGATAGCAGTGTGGGTCATAATTGTTAATTGTAGTATTTTTCTTCAACATTGAAATTGCAAGAAACAGATGAAAACACACATAGATTCAGAGAGGTTTTATTTTCATTAGATGATATTGCCGTATTTGGAAACATTTAAAATAATCATATGAAATGACACTGGGTCAGATTTATCAGGATCATGACATAGAAAACACAATTTATATGCGTGTCAAACTTTATTCATTGACTGTGGTCGAATCACATGCACAGGTAGGGTACAGTACACTTTGGCACTCCTGAAAATAAAAATATGCAGTAAACTACCTACTGATAAATTTCAGCCTGAGGCCTTTATTTACCCTGAAACACAGGCAGCATGACATCAATTTACACCAAACACAGAATGAAAAAGAAACAAAGAAGGGAAGATAGAGAGGAAGAGAAAAAGATCTGCAGAAACCAGAATTTACGGGATTAAGGTGAAAAAGGTGAAAAAGATCAGCATTATGAAATTGGCATATGTTCTGATTTCAGAGCAGGATATGAGTTCTGATTAAAATAAAGAGGATTAATGTAATTCTAATCATGCAAAATATAATGCTTCACTTGCAGACTTGGGGGAATACTTGAAAATTAAATACACACATATTTCCATCATCAATGC
Source organism: Syngnathus floridae (assembly GCF_059516105.1). Classification (NCBI taxonomy): domain Eukaryota; kingdom Metazoa; phylum Chordata; class Actinopteri; order Syngnathiformes; family Syngnathidae; genus Syngnathus; species Syngnathus floridae. Next base: position 11,746,462 of record NC_142413.1, on the reverse strand, counting down.
AAGCGGAAACAAACCTAAGTATAAAGCTACGTTGAGAACTGAAAAATGAATCATTGTTTACAATTAAGAGAGCTTCTGTGCTTTTTAGTTTGATGGCATTGATCGTACTATGCAAAAGGTCATCGGCCGTAGTTGACAAATGATCACTCTGATTGGCTGTTAGCTAGTGAATCAGTGTGTGAGATAGAAGTACACAAAAACGGCAAAAAAAATGGTCTTATCTCGTAAACTAAGATCAGCAAAACATTTTAATTTCACTAAATTGTTCATGCTAGATATTAAATATGATGGGCATTGCTTTGGATATATATGAATTTTATTTCATGAAGCCCTGATTGTGGATGGTATATGCATGGCCCTTGCCACCCCTCATTGAGTTGTTGTGTCACCCTGGCCACTATGCCCTTGGCCAGAACACCCAGCTTGGTCTGCCAAATTTGCAAAAGCGGTAAACTCAACTTGCCCTGACATGAAAATTAAGATGCACCGTTTTTTACGCTGAGCGCATGTGAACTCGGTGCCAAGTTTCATTTGAATTCATTGAGTGAGGAAATTCCTGTTAACTAAATAATATGTAATTGGGCCCAAAACGTATGAAACTTACATTCAAATGACGAGGAACAAGCCAAGCCAAGAAATGGTTCTTTGACATACTTGTTATACATTATGACGGAGGCACAGCCCAGGGAGCATCTAACACCCACACCTTCCTCGCCTTAGGCAGTGGAATTATTGCTCAATACAGTAAAGTGATTAAAATCTAATAAATCCTCTCCCCCACCTGCCGCCTGGCTCGTGGCAGTCTCACACACACCTGCCGAAGTAACGGAATTCACCCACACAAGTGTTTTGTGTGTGATGTTTATATCATAAACTATGAGAGGAGCGATTATCTTTTTTGCTGCAGAGCAAGAGGAAACCATTTGAAGGATCTGCTTGCATTTTGGCAGCATTAAAAACCTATTTTGGTAGAGATTGTAAGATGAGACAGCTCGTGAAACTGTTCAAAATAAATGATTTCTTTGCTTCAAAATGATCTGAATTGAAATGCTAAATTTCCTGGTACCATGTTAACCCAAAACATACACCCATGCACCTCCTGTTTTTACTAAAACAGCCGTGCCCTATCAAGGCTGTTTAGTAAACGTCAGGGGAGAACGTCAAGCCTGGAGAAATGTGGTCATGCTCAGTGCTTCAGGAGTGGGCCCAGGATTTACCAGCTTACTGTTATGTGTAAACACGCAAACACACTCCAGACACACGTACGCAGGTGATGAAAGCACCAAATACCTTGCCCCGAGTCCACAAGTTTTGTGTCCTTTAAAGGTCAATGGAAAATGTAAATGTCCTAAACCATAGCTTGGATTCGAATCATGAAATTGCCCAAACCTTTTTTTAATTAAAAAAAAAAAAAGTTCAGAGTACAGTAGCATTCTGGATAAAGTCTACTAAATAGAAAAAAATCCTTAAAACCTAACCAATCAGGTTAGTCTCCAAATATATTCCAGTTGAGCCAACTCCAAATATCTTTACCAGGCAATGCAGTATCCATCCCAGTCAGGTCTTGTAGAGTAAGGCTGTGAGTGTTCTCCCCTTTCTAAACATGGCTTATATACACCATTTGTGGAAAACATTAAGTTTAAAGACAAACAGGAGCAGAGAGAGAGGCTGTGTATATATGAATCATTGCTATTTCACCCTAAAATATTTTCCATGTCAACAGGCGGTAAACACGGTGATATGAAGAGGGCTTTGCGGAGAGGGAGGGAGAAGGAACAACACCACTAGTGGGAATCTCTCTGAGCTGAAGACTAGTACGGTATATTGCACACATATCGTTTTCATTTGCAATTGAAATATATTTTTTAGTACATGCCCATCACAATTTTAGAGAGACCGTGAAATCCAACATAATGACTTCCTCTCTCCGGTGTAGTTGAAGTTCACCGTCCCTCTAAAGTTGTGATTAACATGCACCTGGAAGAAATGATATTCAGTTTCAAATTAACTTTTACATTTTGGGAGCTCACGGGAGGACCAGAACATAAAAAGGAAGTGATAGAGAATTATTCATGTCAGGTAGCAGGGTGGTCTCATGTTTTGCCACACCTCGATGGGGATCAGTCTGAGAAATTAGGTTTGTGCAGATTATTATTCCCCCCAAAGCATTGGTCATCGCCCAAAAGTATGAACAATCACGAAATCCCTGTCAAGTCCTCTACTTTATTCTTTTATGGATTGAACTTGAATTTTCACGGCAAGAAGACAGCCAACATGAGCTGCTTTGGAAACAAACTTGCATATGGTGACGTATGTTTGTTATAACTGTGAGGCACGTAGATCTGGGATAACTCTCTGCCAATGTGATGACCAACTTGTTTTTGGAGGTGCAAGTTGAGCCCAACTGTGCACAGTGGCACAAATGATATGATAATATATATGAAAAAATAGATAGATTTTCACCCTTTACAGACATGTGTTTTTTGTTTCGTCACCATGAAATCTGTGAATGTGCCTCACAATACTGTACCACCACTGGTACAAAACTGCACACCAGCCAGTGCATTGGTACTCAAAGGAATTAAACAGTCTGCAGGCCCACCGTATAGATTGTTGCAGAACTACTGAAATGTATACGGGCAGAAAAGCTGTTTGTGCTGAATCTTAGCTCTGTTTCCTCTACTGTCCAGTGCTGTCAGGGACAGCAAGGTGGTCTTTGCTGGTCTATTAGAAGCACTGACTTACATGTATAAGTAATATTATAGGCTAACAGTTGTTGAATGAAATTGCAGTACAATAATCCTCTCACCATCACGGGGGTTACATTCCAGACCACCCCCACAACAGGTAAGGAACATTTTTATAGCATTTATGGCACATGATTGAACCTGTCAAGAATGAACTCCAGCTGTGGGTAACTTCTTTTAAACATACGTCATCTCAGAGTAAGTTGTCTGCTATCATCTGGTCAAGAATGCAATTACCGTAATTCCTGGACTATAAAGCGCTACTTTTTGCACAAGCTTTGAATACTGCTGCTTGTAGTCTGGTGTGGCATATCTATGGATTTTTCATGATTTTTGTGATGACTACACTACACTTATACGCTCGTAAAAAGGCTGTGGACCACTGTTGTGCGGCACCGCTTTGCTGGGCGGAGGAATATGTGACCAGACACACGGTCACTGGAGAGAAGAGTGGTATGTTGATCTCATGTCTGTCTACCAGGCAAATAGTGCTGTATAATTGACAAAGAAGAGACAGAACGAGATCAAGACGGACATTACTGAAGAAAGGAAGCTTTTATACACAAACCCTCATTATGGGGGACAAAAGAAATGCATATGATGCCGCTTTTAAGTTAAAAGCAGTCGATTTGGCTCTTAACGAAGGAACGAGAGCTGCTCATGGTCTGCAGAGGTTTCTTCTGGTCACTGGAGGGCACTGGGCTATTGTTGATGACATCTTGTTGCATTACCCTTTTCTTTCTTTATTTCCCGGTCATGTCTACTCTGGAGCTGTACGTTTAGCTCGCTAGTTAAATGTAACTAAGCGAATGAAGATTTATACATATTTGTATGTTTGCATAGCTCCTCCATCTTTCTCAATAAAGTTTATGTTAATAAAATGTATGCGTCCCCAAAGAACCAACCATGCCTGACAATCATTCCTTGTGTATATTCTCTTACGACTGGTCATTAAACATTAAAACACATGCAGCTTATAGTATGGTGCGGATTATATATGAAAAAAAAACCCAAGATTTTCCCATAAATTTAGCTGGTGCGGCTTATAAACAGGTGCGTCTTATAGTCCGGAAATTATGGTACATCCTGAACAGATGATCATCAGAGCAACATAAAGCATTATTTAATATACCGGATAAAATTCACAAAAATAGCAAACCCAAACCTGTAATGGAGGGGGATTTACTGTCATTTATTACCAACAGCCTGTTTTTGCTATTTCTTTGCATTTCTCTAAGCTGCACTGCTTGCAGTAGGCGTAGGCCTATGTTGATGTTGGATGTTGTCAGTTTTATTTTATGTCTAATCAAAGTTTAGCGGGCTCAGTTCAGCCTGTTCAATCTGCTTAGAGCCAGATTTCAGATTTACTTCAGGGCTGTCATGAAGCCTTCAACGTGCTACCTTTTACATCATTACTAGTGCTTGAATGTTATACCACTGATAAATTACCTGACACCTGCTGCAGGGAAAAGAGAACACTGTAAAAAACTGTAAGCAGCACAATTCCTAACTTGGAAGTGGAACACTATTTCATGAATAATGGCCCTAATTAAATAATTTCTAGCAATTGATTTTGTTTTCAAGAGATCGATTTTTACGTTCATTTCACTGCTTCCTAGATATCTCAATGAAAAACCCTTGAACGATACCGATTCATTACACATGCTGGCTTTATAGCGAGCTATCCTTTTTTCCAAACAACTGCTATAATAAATTGAAAGTACCTCGAGTTATATATATCATCACTGTGAATCACCGCACGAAGAAATAGCATAATTTGTGTCATGTAAGAGGAAACTGCTTCTTTGGAATTGAGTCGACTATGTCATTTTTTAATATGGACATGAGATGTCAGTGCACATGCACTGAGAGATCTGTCTATTTGTTCCCCTCAGTTGACATGATCCAACATCATTAACATTTTGAACTATAAGCATCAATTAGATAGCACAGCACCATAGCCTTATCTGCTTTTTCATTATGGCACCATAGCCGTACAAAAGAGTCTTATCTGCTTTTTCATTACTTCACAAATCTCTGCAGGTCAGAGCGCAAATCGATGGTAAATTAATTTCACGGGGTAGTAGCATTGAAGTGAAGTGAAGTGGGGGTTTTACACACGGCTGACCAATCAATCTGTAGTAGTCTGTGGTCTTATTCATGTAGGATAATGTCATTCAATTTTACTTATTGCATGATTACTCCAAAAATATTTAAGACAATTATTGTATATTTTTCCATTATGGTCCAAATGTCATTTATATGTTGTTAAGAGTATGGAGTTTGTTCAAGTTGAACTGATTAAATTTTCCAGCATAATGATCAAACTACATTCAATGTTATTTATTATCATCGTGACCTTTTTATTTTCCGTAAACGTAAATGTATGTATGTATCCATGTGAACTTATTACTACCCAGACAGACGGATATATCCGGATCTGAAAGGTTGCTACTTTTAAGGGATGTCAGTTCTTACTACTCTCTGATTTTCCAGTCGAGGAGGAATCTGAATGATTTATTACGTATTACTATGCAAATTGATGTGCCTGGTGCAGTTGCCGTTTAACTCCATATAAATGAAATGCAAAACTAAAAAAGGGTGCCAGCTGTTGGATCTTAGGACCACAATGGGAAATGATGTCAAATCAGACATTCATGGCAACATTTAGGTTGAGGTAATGATTTCATTTCACTGTGTCACATTAAATGGTTGATGCACATGAATTTTTTTTCTTATGGGCTAAAAGGCAACATGATTTAAATACATGGTGTAGCCTGCCTGCTAACTAAAGTATGGATAAGCTGTACAGAAAATGGATGGATGGATGACCACTTACACTCAGTATAATTTGATGAAACAGGAGCCCCTGCTGCCTCAAAATGTAATTACAAGCGTCAGAACCACAGTGATCAGAAATTAGAAGAACAAAGTTAATGTCCGGTCACATTTGGATGTATGTAACTTATTGCTCTAGAACAGGGGTGTCAGAATCTGGCCCACGGGCCAAATTCGGCACGCAGTGTAATTATATTTGGCCGGCAAAGACAAATTGTGCATCGACTTTGTGTCAACACTAAGTAAGTTGTCTTCACACTTAAAAAATAGAGATGTGTCAAGGTTCGGACGGAGCAGGGCGACCAAATGCAGCTTGGACCAGGGTTTATTCAGCAAAACAAACTAATAGACTCGGCAAACTGACATGACTTAACGACATAACAAAAGGACTAACCGACAGGGACGTGACACAAAGGACATGAAGACATTAAACGACAACAGGAACCAAAAAGACATCAAGACAACAACAACACACAATGGCCCAAAGGGGCGGGAGGGTCAGACAGGACTTATTATATACACGACAGGTAACAAGAGGTAGGTGAGAATAATCAAACTAATCATGGGCACACAGGAGGGGAGGGGCGAGCACACAGACAGAAACCAAGACAGAGACACATAGTAACACGGCTGGGGATAAGACGTGACAAGATGTTTCTAGCAATTTTTATTACCATTCATCTTTTTGAAAATTAGAAATGTTCTTACGACGCTCTGATTTCAAAATTAGTTATTCATCAGTTTGTTGCGTAGCTTATACTGTATAAAATATGAGACATTCATACCTCTATTTGGGTTGACAGCCATAATGGCCCTCTAAAGTAAATTATGAGCACAACGTGGCCCGTGACAACAATGAGTGTGACACCCCTACTAAACCCTTGTACCAATTCAAGGTTCAAGATTCAAGAAGTTTATTGGCCATGCTAGGGCATGCCAAACAAGGAATTTGACTCCGGTAGATCTCAGCCTCTGTTCAACATTTAGGTGACTAACAACATTCGGAACATGTGTGAAAAGATTCAAGAGTTTTTATTCGCCATGTTTGAGCGTGCAAAACAAGGAATTTGACTTCGATAAATCACAGACTCTGTTCAACAAAATTGACAATTATTCTCAAACAACCCCTGATCTTAACTCAGTGCAAATTATTAGATGCAGTAACATATGGTGGGACTCTGGAATTCACCAAGGGCCCTTCCCCTCTTTTTCCCCCAATGGTGCCCCCAGGTGCCCACAACAAAAAAAAAAAAAAAACTTGAAAATAAACCAAAATATTAAAGGCCCGCTATTAAATTAGCAATTAACTAAACAAGTAACTAGTAAGTGTCATTTTTATTCATTAGAGCTATACAATTGCAGGGTAGAAGGGTGATTTTTATCTTGGGTTAGATGTGCGAAGGGTCCCATTGCTTACAAACGAAAAGGTTGATTCAATGGTCAAAATTTACAGAATTTTTGTCAGAAACGGGTGGCAACCCTTCAATAAGCCTATCAGACAATATATATCCCTTGGCTGTTAATGAGCAAAACGAGGCTTTATTTCTGTAAAGAAGGAACCATGTGCACGTGGAGATGGGTGATGCATCGCACAAGAAATATGCATCATGCACACTGATGTGGGAGTAAGCGAAGGAATGTTAATTAGTTGAGGTGTTCATCTAGTCATCATGACCTACAACATGAGACAAGCACCAGAAGCTCGAGAATAGCATTGAAGCACCAGAGACTTGACAGTAACATTATGACTTGTATCATCTGTTATCCAGAAATTGTCAATTTAACTAAAACTGCCTAAAATCTTGTTACCCATCAAAGTAGCAACTGTGTACTTTAATTACTCTGACTGCAGTGCCAGGAAGACTGGTTGGCACAATCGTCTAAAACTGCAACGTCCCACTGGGCTTTTCATCAATTCCAGAGCTAACTGCTGGATACAAATTGGTGTTCTAAGTACTGAAAAGCAGGAAAGATACCAAATGTAAATATGCATATGTGTGGGTGGAGGAGTCTCGGCATCGAGTCTGGAATTTGCTGCGGGAAAAATCCCTCGACAGTTATCATGAGTCCAGCAGATCTCTTTTGACAGACCCCCTCATGCAGACACATTCAAAAGAGGGCCAAATTCTTCCTTGAGGACACTTTGTGAGCAAACTTGCTTCACCTTGTGCCTTAACATTGAGTCTACATAAGAGAGAGCGATTAAAAAACTATGTTACATTGTAGTTTCCAGTTGTTGTTGAAGCTTTGTTTAACATCATTAACAACATCTTTATTGGCAATTTCATCTTTATTGGCAATTTTTTCTTCTTCTCGAGAGACGATAAGCTACAGCTAAAGAAATTGTAAGGTATGAATGTGAAAGATTTTTTTTTTTTTTTTATTGTGCTTTTTTGCAACAAATCAAACCTGAGTAGGTATTTTACCAAAACGACACAAAACATTTGAAGTTTTTGAACTGGTGGAAGCAAGTGAGGAAAAGTCTTAGGAAACCACTGAAAAAAAATTGAGCACACAATTATTTTGCTTATAATTTATTTTTTTTCTCCAGTGTGTCCCTAAGACTCTCTGCATGGATTTGAAAAAATATTCGAATGTTTGTACCAGCATGTCTCCTAAATATACATCATTCACATGGCAATGTTTGTTCAAAAGAAATTTTCACTATATCTTTTTTTTCCAATGACTATATGTAGGATAAAAGACTATTGATATGACCAGAATAAACGTTAAATAAATAATTTACATAACAACAGCTTTTTGGTCACACTCCTCACTTTTTTTTTTTGTTTTTTTTTAGCAATAACTGTTAGAATTCTCAAATACGATAGAAATGTCAGTTATGGTACCAGTGGCCATTAGTTTCCTCCTTAGTAGAATGACGCCGTAACATATTCTCTGTTCTCACTTCCATCCTATGGAATGAATGAGCTGCTCTAGACAATAACCACTCTTGACACTCTGCTCATCTGAATTTCAAGCAGGGAGGAGAAAGTGACACGACTAGTCCTGGCTAGAGGCGGGTGGAGAAGAGATGGTGAAACAATGCGTCAGAAAAACGATTTTATGAAAAATCTGATAGAGGTCAAAGAGGAGGTAAAGCAGATCCATGGATGATAAACTTGTGTCACTGACTTTTTTGCCTGTTAGTTGCCAGGGTTATGGCTGATTAGACACTGTGCAGGATCCCGCAAGAGTCACCCGGCCAGTTGATAGATTCACACTTCAGCAGCTTGATATAAGCAGACTGGAACAGTGTGAGTCTGGGATGAACACTGCACTCACTTTGATTAGATGCGAATGCTGAAACTGCTCCATGATATGTGAGTTGAATGTGAACCTGTGGACCATTAACATGAATGGAAAAAACAGGGGGGGAAACAACTCGCTTCTTTATCCATGCTGTGATTTTAACGAGACACTAAATGAGCACATTTAAACTACGGACTGTTATGACATTTGTCATCATTCAGTGGGTGAGGCTAATTTCCGTTCTGATTAACTCCAGCTCACAGTGGGTAGGCTAATTTATCAACTTTGAAAAGAGTTCTGACAAACTAGTAGAAAGAGGAACAGAAGTTGAGGCAAGTTAAGTACTAAAATGGAAAGGAAAGTGCAAGCTGTTCCAGTAAAGCTATCTCTCCAGTAGAGTTTATCGTTCTACTTCCATGCTGCATCAACCTGCTGCTGACTGGTCCCAACAGCCAGCCAGTTGCAAACACACTTACCGAATTTCATCAGGTACCTTTGCTCATGGAACTATCACAATACACAATGCTGACTGAACTACTGATGGAGTGTCACATCCAATTCCCCTGAACCTTTGAATCCTAAGTGGTTGGCTCAAAGTCAAAGCAACAATATCACACCTATAAGCTTTGAGAAGGGGAAAATGGAATTTCTGTTATCAAAAGTAAACTTTTCCATTTACTTGAATTGTAGACATTTACACCCAACACGAGGCTTTCCGGGCTGTTCTCGTAACAGGAGCCGTCACACACAAGGCCCATGTGAACAGGTAGGTGATGCGTAGGCTCCTTTGCGGAGAGGCCAGAGGAACACTCTAAATCTAGATGTCATCTGCCGTAGGGTTAAACCCATTAACATGTATTTAAATGAACAATATTTCAAAGAGACAGACTCATTGACATGGCAGCTGTGTAAATAAACAGTAAATCCGTGTACCGTAATGTTTGGACTATAAACCACAACTTTTAGGGCCCCCAGGTTCACCCCTGTAGCTTAAACAATTTATTTGTTGTGCATGTTTTCCTGCAGCACTAGGAGTACTTTTACAATCCTTAATGCTTACATTAATCATCATAGATGGGCTAACATAACAGAAGTTAATAGTAATATATATATATATATATATATATAAATAAACAACTAAACATAACATAAACATAAACAACTCAGTGTAAAGAACAAGGCTATACTACATTAAATCATACCTTACATGTTGCTTAGGGACATGGTAGCCGTCACAATCACTTAAGAGAACGTCATTCCCGTTCCTTTAATGTGTACTCCAATGACATTTGCATTTGTCACATGACGGCAAATTACTGGGCCAGTGCGTGGGCTGTAACGTTTCCATTCACTGTTGCTAATGCAAAGACCAGGGCAGCAATATGTGAAACACGGTGACCTCATCATTGCTAATTCATCCTCGAGACACACATACATACACCAAGAGAAAGAGACTGAGAAATGGAGGGATGAGAAAATATTCAAAGATGGGAAATGGACCAAAGTATCCAGACAGAGAATGCAAAGATAAAGTGTGAATTTGACGGTGCAAATCGTATAGTATAACAAATATATAGTTTGTGTATATAACATTTGTGTAAAACGTGCTGCAGTTTTGGGTATTGTTTTTCTTTTCTCATTCATATTTTGTTGCATTCAATGTTCAGAGTTTCAATAACTTAAACTCTATTGGAAAATGCTTGATTTCATTCTCCACTTTCCTTCATTTAGCAGGTAAAATCCTAGATTGTAGCATTTGTCATCAATTTTTACGAGGTACATGGCTGCACTTTCAAGTGCAGTTATACACCACTAGACAAATAAACAGTGCATTAAGATACACTTCAGACACACATTCAGGGCTCTATTTTTGTAGGAAGGGCATGTGCACTCGGGCGTAAAAACTGACGCATCCTGATTCCCGTGCAGATGCACATCGAGTATTTTGTTATTTCGCAGACTGCACCATGTTGGGCATTCCGGGATTTCTGTGACACCTAACATTTTTGTGGCTGAACGGGAACTACATTTTATGCCTGCGAAAAGCAGGACAAAGTCGAACACGATTTTGGTGGATTTTATCAAAGTGCAAGCAGACAGATTTTGTACACCAAGCTTATGTGTGATGAATATGAATGTACTGTATTTCATTCATAAATATAACAAATGCATGCACCAAACCCTCTGGATCATTGTAGAAATCAATTCACTGGACACATGATTAATATTATCATCTTTAAGATGTTTTTAAAATTGCCCACAGGCGGTGGCATAGCTATGGGCTGACACAATCTCTGCCCATTTCACAGTGGTGATCAGTGCCCAATCTGACCAACTTGACCTCATCCGAAAGTGGCGATCAATTTAGAGGGAATGAGATGAGCCACTTCCACAGGGTGGGAAGCAAATTGCTTGTCTTCACACCCACTACGACACAAATGCTCGTTTGCAATTACGTGCATCTGGGAAAATACCAGAAGGAAAAAAAAAAAAAAAAAACGCTCCACCCATGCGCACAGTTACAGTGTGCTTTGCACTGCATTTAACTGTGCTGGGCATGACATAACGTCCTCATTATAAGTGCAGCCTCTCCTTTTATATGCAAGTTAAAGTCTGACTACACTTGATTATCGATTCAGGTCTATTCGTCTTGGCATCATTTCAATTGCACCTGGATGTTAAGTTTTGACTGCATCTCTTATTAGAGAAGGGGTCTATTTCATTAATACAGGTCTAAAAATATTAAATTATGGTACTATGGGATATACATCCATCAAATGAGGGAATCGGGTCAGAATAAGAAAAGCACAAGTCATATTAAGATGAGGAAAATAGGAGCAAACAACTGATTTATGGGCTGATGAAACACTCTTGACAAAGATGCCAAAGTGAGAAAATAAAATCAGATGAAATATACTATCAGGCGCACACAAACGGTGACTTATCTACCTACTTGACGTCTCTGCTCAGACAATAATTTCTCAAACTTCGTAAATATACAGTATTCCTCTCTCACATTATTGTCAGGCAAATGAGCGCTCCTCATGATTCACACAATTTATGTAAATCACTTTAAGAGGGTCTCATCTCAAAGAAATTTACTCTTTTCTTGGCACAAGTGCACAGACTCTGCTAAAATAAAGCAGCAATTAAGGAGCACTGTCTAAAAATAAACAACCTTGCGACAGCTTTTTTGATGCACCAAATAACCACTAACATCTTACTCTTAATAGTAATGATAAAAATATTGACTCTGGCGATGGATGAAGGCTGTGGAAACAATGAAGCATTGACTAACTCAGTCCAATGTGAAAACATTCTTACACAAACTGACTCCATGGTCTGAGCCATTGGAGAACAAGGAATTCATCGAGAGGTGCAAATGTATGGCATGATCATCACAGTATAGGTAGATTGATAGATAGATGGATAGGTGAATCGGTAGGTAGGTAGGTAGGTAGGTAGGTAGGTAGGTAGGTAGGTAGGTAGGTAGGTAGGTAGGTAGGTAGGTAGGTAGGTAGATAGGTAGGTAGGTAGGTAGGTAAGTAGGTAAGGAGGTAGGTAGGTAGGTAGGTAGGTAGGTCTCAATCTGTGGGGGTGGAAAACAGCAACATTGGATGCACTAACAAAGTTGCCATATGGCCGGGGGTAAAAAAACGATATTGTCTACTAACGTGGCAAAGAGTGAGTTGACGACGACATGATGAAGAAAAACGATCAGACTTCAACATGAGTTCCACAACCCACCTAGCTTTGAATGAAAGTCAGTGTCTTCTGGTTTCTTCCCTTCTTTGGGAAGACGTATATATTTAATACACCCATTTTAAAGGTGGGATTTATCCACGTTTTTCTCCCAGGTCAGCATTCTGTACAAGGTAAACTCAACACAAAGGTCCATAATTGACACATTTTCTGGTGAGGAAGATTTCTGTGCGTAAAAGACTAGTGATGTGAGCACTTCAATGAAAATGCTGAAAGGGAAGCATTCACATGAAGACAATGATGGAAAGGAACAGATTTAGAGTTGAGGCATGCTTGAGGGGATGAGATGTGATCAGAAGTCCAAGAGGAGGTGGTTGTCAGGGTGCAGAGGAGCAGAAGAGTATATGAGGATGAGAGTGAGAGGGAACTGTCAAAGGGATTAAAGGACATGTCGTATTTGTACTTCAGCTTCATGCTCATTTGAGAGTGGAGTTGAGCGAGGCAGGAGCGAAGGGGACACGGTACAAAAGAGGGAGGGGTGAGGAGGAAGGTGGGGGCTCAACAACTGCTCTGCTGGGAGATGACGGCAGCTGTGCAGAGATGCAGGGAGATGCGCACACAGTCAAACAAGCAACATTACCAGCACACCAGGACCAAATGAGCGCTTCATTGGTGGATTGACACTTGGATGCAATCATAACCAACAGACACAAATCTCTTTTACTGGCCAGGGTACAGCCCAAAACTGGAAAAGGAAACAAAGAAAAGAGAGCAAAAGAAGAACAGGTGGACAAAGAAATCCTGAAGATCTTTGGTGCTACACGGAGAAAGGTAAGAAAAAGAGAGAAAAGAAGAACAAATGTCAAAATTACAACTCTTGCCATAATGTAAAAAAATATATAATGCAAAGTGGATATCCACAGACAGGGCTGTTTTATGTATTTGAGTTAGTAAAGATTAAGGGAAGCAACACAAAGAAACAAAGACTGAAATGGAAAGCTTAACAAAATTCATGAAAACAGTCAAATTAAAATGTGATTACGAATTTATCATACACTACCTGACTGCAGAGAAACAAATTGCACCTAATATGTCTTAACGCTCATAACAGCCATTAGCAAGGGAAATCATTCTTGCCATAAACATCATTTAGAATGACACCTCTGCCTGAATAATACATAGCTAGAACAGCTTTGCCTTCGGTAACAAGACCACGTCTTTGGGAATTGCTGGAAACTAAAACCAGTCCTATTTTGCAGATGTGATGAAGAGTGAGAAAAAAAGTCAATTAGTGACAGGGAGATTCATTTAGAGGGCAGAGGTAAGAGGGAGTAAGTTGCAACACTGGTACATTCTTGATGACTTTGATGTAGAATTAGTTATCGGGTTAGCTTTGTGAATAAAACATGAGGCAATGGTGCCATAAATCAGCAGGTGACACTTTCCCTGTCACGTGCAACTTGCTAACAGGAAAACGAAACAACCATTTAAAATTCATGCCGCTTCGCCGGCTTTATGTGTTAATTACACACGAAGGACTAGTTCTGGAGCAGTTATGGGAGTAGAGCAGTGAAGGTTTTCCACATATTAAAAGGACACACAAAATGTAGTTTTGTGTGATCAAATGATTAAATTGGCTGATGTATCACATCACTTTAAAAAATCCCAAATTCAATATGCATGCTGGACAGTTTAAGTCCCCCACAATCCATTCCAGGGTCCAACTACCAACTATTCTAAAATGTTTTTTTTTTTATGTAAGTTTAATTTTTTTCACTTCCTAGACTGTCAGTATAAAAAAAAATCGGTCTTATCATAGTTAAAAAAAAAGGTAAAGCAGGTTTAAATACTAATAATTATAATGTGATTTGATCAATGAGAGTCAAGCCACAATTAAAAAAAAAAACTAATTTGTAATTATTTTGAACATTGATTTTAAATCTCTCATGCTAAAGCAGCCACGCTTTACATCCTGCTTTTAAAAAGTTATTGATGATTTCAAATTTGGAAGTTCGTAATAAAGGTATTTTTTATTGAGCAAATAGTAGTGGCCCACTAAAATATGCTTCTTGTAGAGCGGTAAAGACCAAAGTGCATAACGATAAAAAAATACAAAGCCTCATCCAATTTCATGTGTTGCCTTTCAATCTCAGCAGATACAAGTGCACAAATTAGTCCCTCTTGAAATCAATGATTCCGTGATCACGGAATTTACCGTACATTTAAAAGCTCTGGGCGGTGATCAAAGCAGTCCGCGGAAATTTTGGCAAGCTGGTTTACATCTAGTTCTCAGCGAGATGTAAACCACCAGTAAATCAGGCAGACAATATCCACACTTCAGGGCATGATGCCCAATTCAGATTTTCCATTATACATGCCCTTTTTATGTTTTCATTCACATTACAAAAATCTGATGTTAACTGTAATGCGTCCGTGATGTGGCACACGTGTGCACAAAGCATCACGTCGAGTGACACGCACACATACAGCTTTCACAAAAATAAATACAAGCCAACGTGTAGGGTCTCGGAGCTTTAGGGCTCTGCGCAGGATCTGGAGCCATACATCCATCTTGGAGGTAACTGTCCGCAAGGAGTGGGACCACTGTTGCCTTTCCCCTCCACATTTTTTTTCATTCTTCCTTCAGCTCTAAATATTTCTCCAGCTTTTCATGCTCCTTTTTCCAGATGTTGTTATCATTAAGTATTGCTACCTTTATTACGACTGCTGTTCTCTGCTTTTTACAGTATCCACCACCACTATGTCAGGCTGACTGGCTATCACCAGTTTGTGAATCTGGATCTGGAAATCCTCCAAGACCTAGGCAGTGCACAGGTTGATGATTCTGGTTTTACAGACTGGAGTGATTTCCCTGTCCGCCAGCAGTTGGTGTTTTGCTCCTCTGGTGTTTCTGTGCTCTGCTCATGTATTGATTCATATGCCTACTCATTTGTCTGCTATGAGGCCTGAAAGGAGCTTCCATGTGGTGTTGAGGTAGTTAGTTTGATGGAGTTGCTCACTTTGTGGGGCTCTTCATGATGAGAACTGTTCAAACTTGGGTTAGCCATTGTTTGTGGGTCCCTGATGTTAGTATCTGGTTCATTTGCACTGACAGAGAGAAGTTTGTTTCTTTAGTCAGTAGGCATGAATCATAGGCACGTGCTAGCAATCTCTTCATCTTAGACACACTTGCTTGGATATCGGCTATTGTTGTGATTACTGGTTCTTGTTCTGGGATATTTCTCTGCTTTTTGTAAATTAGTCAGCCATGAGCGTAGGTATTTTGTGACGCTTTCTTCTCTCATATACTCTTCCAGTATTAGAGCCTAGAGTAGGTCTGTTTTGTGTTTTGTAAAAACTGTATGCATACCGATTTATGAACAATGAGCATCTTTCACATTTGTCATTGCTTAGCTGCTGATCCAAAATGTTTGTCCAGCTGCCTACATTGCTGACCATGTGCCTGACCTTCACGCTCAGGTGAGACAGCTCAACCCCACAATTTGTGTCACAAAGAGTGTTGAAATTGAATTTGCATTTCTGTCTGTGGTCCCAAGTGCTTGCATGTTTCCCGGCCATAACTGGGGGGAATGGAATGACTCTCAGCTCCTGCCAACCATTCAGAAGCTGATGAAAGGATACAACCGCTACCTTAGACCCAATTTCAATGGTAGAACCAAGCTTGATCAGTTTTATTCATGAATTGTTTGCCAAAGCCTCTTGTGTCTCCCTGACAGAGGGCCCTGTGGAAATTGGGATGAGTCTTGACATTGCCAGCATCGATGCCATCTCTGAAATCAATATGGTACACTATTCCTGCTATTTTGTTCGAGTGAGATAATGTGTCTGTGAGAATGAGGCACTAAAAAAAACAATTGCTGATTTAATACATCAAGATATTGCTTTTCAGGACTACACTGCAACTATCTTCCTGCGCCAACGGTGGCGAGATTCCAGATTGGTGTTCCCAGGGAACGAGAGTGTCAGTGTGGATGGACGCCTGGTGTCACTTCTTTGGATCCCCGACACCTTTATTCCTGACTCAAAGCGTTCTTTCCTACATGATGTGACGGTGGAAAACCGCCTCATACGCATATTCAGCAACGGGACCGTACTCTATGCACTACGGTACATTCTTCCAGTTTTGCTTCATACAAAACACAGAGGCTATAAGTTAGGAGGCTATTGTACATTTTCAAAAATATGCAGATAAGTGAGTTAGCAAGAGAAATCTTTTTCTGAGGTGTGAGTTCTGATTACAATCGCAGTTGCTTATAATGGTAAAGCCACCTGCTACACTACGTCAGCCAAGCGTGAGCCATTGCCACGGCATATGCTGGTCTCATAACCTGGGTTGGGGCCCTATGAAATAAAACCCACCTAAACATGAAGAGGTGTCCCTATGGTGGCTTTGTTATTAGTCTCTCGAGCAGGGATGAGCAACTGGCGGAGTTAACCCTTGAATGATTAAACCCCATCCCCGTGGTTTTTGTCTATAGGGAGTACCGGCTCGCAAAAAATGAAAAATCTGTCTATGATGGACGCCCATTGAAATACATTGACAAAAAAAAAGTGTAAATTTTGTAACCCCAGAAAAATCTGCAAAAAACACAAAAAAAAAAAAACACTAACCCCCCTCCCTAAAAAAAAGCCATTTTGAGAGAATATACCTTTTAAAAAATGTGAAGAGGTGAAAGAGGTCCACTGTAGTATTTCTACATGTTTAGAATCTGCCCTTAATACAATATTTTATCAGTTTTTGAATGAGGGGTTCACTCAGAACGTGGGCACGGGCCGCCCGTCCCTGTGGAAGAGAATTATTTTGACTGCACAATTAGTTTTATTGTTTTGAAAACTGCCCAAGTCAATTAATGGAACTTCTCAGCTTTTTAGAATGAAAACTAATTACAGGTCCTTGATTAGCAAGAATTTGCACGGCATGTAAACTTTAACACTGTAATCTATTGTTTGAGTATGTTGTGTATTTTTTGAGAGGCGTGGGTCCGTTCCGGCAAAGCTGGCTGATGGAAAATTACTCCTCATGACACATGCATCTTGGTTTGAAAAAGATTTCATTCCTGATCATGCTGAGGTTTCTTCGTTACTTTGCGTTCGCACGACTCTATCCGCACGAGCGTGCTTCCTCGTGTTTCTCTCTTCTGCTCCCGTGACGGCTTTTTGGGTCCGTCTTGAATGTGCAAATTGACTAATTGCAAAGGCCTCTGTGGGCTTTGGGCTCTGTTCCCCTTGAGGCGAATGGTCACAATAGGGGGCAACTACTTTCGTCTCCAGCCAGGAACTGTTAACACCTTCAAGCAACCATAAACTGGGTGGGGGCATTTGTCTTCTCTCCTTGCAAGGCACCAGGAGTCTATGTGTCAATTGGTTTCCTTATCAGACAATAACTTTAGGTTTAAGTTGTAAGTTCACTATCTATTTGCACTGTCAAACTACATGTGTATATGAAAATACACCTCAAATACATTTCTCAATGTAAAACACATGTAAGCTGTATGGAAAATCAGAATACGTTGTCTCCACAGCATCACAGCTACCATCGCCTGCAACATGGACCTGACCAAATACCCCATGGACAGACAGGTGTGCACCCTGCAGCTAGAAAGCTGTGAGTAACTGAACCCCAACTCACTCACATCCATCATACTGTCTCACTGTGTAGATGGCTACTATCATCACCATCCTCCTCAATATCATCATCATCATTATAAACATCGTTGTAGTAAGTATAACACTGGCGATGCAAAGGCTTGTGGTTGGCTAAGAGTCGACGAAACTCAATTTAGAGTGTTGTGTTATGTGTGTATACAGGGGGCTACAATCTGCAGGATGTTGTGTTTTACTGGACCAGAGGGAATGATTCAGTGAAGGGTCTGGACACACTGCGGCTGGCTCAGTATAGCGTGGAGAGCTACTACACATCTGTGTCAGAGGCTGTGTACGAGACTGGTAGGTCTGCTACGTACGCTTGGGACTGATGCTAAATTTTACAAGGGTTAAGAGTGTGCCTTTGTTCACAGGACAATACCCCAAGCTGGTGCTGCATTTTGCATTGCGCAGAAATGTTTTGTTCTTTATCTTGGAAACATATGTTCCCTCCACCCTCTTGGTGGTTCTCTCCTGGGTCTCATTCTGGATCAGCCAGTCCTCTGTACCAGCCAGGACCTGCATTGGTTAGTAACAATTTAATCACAGTCCCATAAGGAATTGAAAACTGTTTTCTTTTCTTTTTTTTCTTTTCTGTTATTTGACTCCTAGGAATTATTTGCATCCGTGCTTGACAATTGTACTTCTAAATATCTTTTATGATGATGCAAATGAATGATGGCATCACACGCAAGCTTTGTACTTTGGTTCTGAATTTTTCTACAAAGCTTGTGTGTGATGCCATCATTCATTTGCATCATCATTAAAGATACTTAGAAGCATCAAAGTGCAATATAAAAGTGTCTACAGTACGATATAACCCTCTTTTGTTTACCGTATATTGTTATTTGGATGTGTGGGATTTGGTTGCTGTCTGTTGCTACACTTATCTCGCGTCCGAGACGGTAACTCAACAACAGTTTTATTACGGCACCCTTGTGCATCACTCTTCCAACATGACCAATAAACCCACGTTTAATACAACTGTTACATTAGTGTACCAGTGATTTAGCACAAATCAGTTAGCGATGCCTGGAGAGTGGGATGCGGGGGAGACATGCCTAAGAGACGACTGTTGCGGTTAAGATGGTCACATGTGAGCTGAGTTCAATAAACAGCAGTGTGCATGTGTAAGAAATGCCAGATTGAGCTGTGTTTAAACTACATTAATAGACCAGCAAGAAAGACATTAGATGACCACATCTCGGACTCTAGACTAACATTGTATGAAAAATGCATGAAAATAACGAGCTAATTCATATTTAATGAATAAAGAGTTGGTGAGGGTAGGGAACAAAAGAGTCACACTTACATGAAACTGATCTGCTCACAGGCGTTACTACAGTCCTGACAATGACGACTCTGATGATGGGCGCTCGCACCTCCCTACCAAATGCCAACTGCTTCATTAAGGCCATAGACGTCTACCTGGGCATTTGCTTCACCTTCATATTTGGTGCTCTGTTGGAGTATGCCTGTGCTCACTTCTATACCATGCAACACCAAACCATAGAGGACTTACACAGGGTGGGTCAAATGTGCAAAGATCAGCAAAAATATATCCATGTAATGTTCCCATACTGAGAGCAACTGTCCTTTTATTTAGGATCTTGTGAGAGAGTTCAACGAGTCCAGCGGAAATGGCTCCATCCCCGTCGTCAGCTCCACCCAACCGAAGGATTCCGTGAAAGTAAGCGCCGCCGCCGAGGAGCCTACAGAACAATCGCCCAACAGTGACACAAAGGCCACCGGTGAACCCAAGCAGGAAAAAAAAGGTCAAGGCTGCAGCCTGTCATCAGTGAAAGATGCTTCAAAGAAGGCAGTATCCATCTTTATTGTGGAAAATCCACACAACATCGATCGCCATGCCCGCACCGTTTTCCCCATGGCATTCCTTTTTGTCAATATTCTCTACTGGCTTTATTATCTCTTTCACTGAGAGCTCCTCGCAAGCTGCTGCTGAGTTCATTTCAGCACCCCGCAGCTGCTCTGCATTCCCCATGGAGATGTCAGGCCAGTCACTTGGATCTGAAGTGATCGCACATGCTTTTGGTTGAGAAGTGATATGTAAAAAAAACAACTTCCAACCAGATGAAGAGACCACAAACGAATAGAAAGCAGCTGCCAGTATCAGAAACCGTCTTTAGATTACATCACACATTCTACTAAGCCTGCAATTTGTCCATTGACTGGCAAAATCACACAAGAAAGAACTAGCTGTAAAAAGAAGAAAAACAAAACAACGAAAGAAATGTCTGTTCCATCTGACTGCCTTTTCTCTGCTGTTTTTAATACGTTGTTTGTACAAGACCATGTCCTGTAATTACTTTCACAGCATGTAACATTAGAATAATAAAACAGTGATGCAGGACAAGCTGATGTGCTGTCTTGTTTGGATAATTGAGGCTATTATAATTTCAGGATGAGCAAATGCGGAACAAATTCTCATTTGAGTTCAAATAAGACTAAGAATCCTTAAAACTTTTTTTTAATGATGTGGCATATGCAGGCAGGGATCTGAAAATAAAAAAAAAAAGTAGAAAGACAACACTGCTTGAAGAAAGAAAAATGCATTCAATGATTGGGTATCTTTTTGAATGGGACCAGCATCGTAATCTTATTAAAATAAACGTCATGGCTATAAATAGCATGAATCAATTTAATGACTTTGAGGTTCTGTCTGCACCCAGGTCAATCTTAAAGTGCAAAATTCAACACAGGTTTTGCAGGTAAATGAAAAAGGTAAGACTTCCCTACTTTGACATGAGTGAGTTACATTTTTGCATCCAATCTCTTGATGCATGGCTCACTTATGGCCTAAGATGAATCTAAAATGTTGTAGATGTATTTAAAAGTTAAACTAAGAGTACATCTAGTGAAGCGTGTCTTTTTAAAGATGGCAGGATTTTGTTATCCGAAGCCTTACGAAAACGCAAACAAGAGAACTATACACATGAAACAGTCACCGTAAAAAAAAAAAAAACATGACATTGATGAAAAGGCACTTTGTGACTTGATCTACTTCCAATCATTTCATCAGTCCACATCACATTCATAAGCCTTTCCTCATATTAAACCACAACCACCTGAGCCAATATAAACTTCTATTTACATTGCAATACGCTTTACGACATTCCAAAACTCTAAATTTCTCATTTGTGCTTTCCACATTAAGTTCTACATTTTTAAAGCTGAAAATTTGAAAGAAAGTCTTTAGATTTCTGAATCGTCAAGTCCTTTCAGGCGCTGAAGTTGGTGTCAAGAGGATTATAGAGGACGTACTTCCACCTAGTGGCTATTTTCTTTCATTGCAACGACTCGTTGGGCATCTGTGCTTCTGAATGCTGGTGAGAAGTTCTCCTCAGCAAGTTGGCAGGTTGCAACTGTTACATCCTGTAATCAGTTCCATTTACTGCAAGTACTTCTGAAGGTTCTGCCTCTAATTTCCTTTCTTTGATTCCCATTCCTGCAAAAAGTCAGAAGGCAAGTGGTGTAGTTATTACACAACACATTCATTAACAGAGAAAATAATACAAAAGGCATAATTTTCGTTTTTTGATAGTTCATTTTGGATCTAATCATTTGCATCATTTGCTCACTGTAAGCAGAAGCGCATACAGGGAGTGAAAGCTACCTTTGCCTTCTGCATGACAGTTCCTGATGATGAAGCATACACAGAAGGCGGTCTCTTGCGCATCTCCGAAGCACAGTTTACTGGTAAGGTGTCACTGTAGATATTATGTGTCTTCTTTCTGTACCCCTACAGAAAAGAAACATGTTGTGAACAAGGATGGGTAAAGATAAATGATGATCCATTTTAAATACCTTGACGGGAGGGACAGTTTCCACAGGGGCTCCAAGAACTCCACCTGCCAGGCTTTTCTTGAGGTTTTCTTTGACTTGGGACAGTCGCAGTTCCAAGTCCACTTGCGCTGCTTCTTTAGCCCGACAAGCTTCTTCCAGCTGGGACACGCGCTGGTTCAAGAGGACACATCTCTTCTCTGTCCACACACATAATCATATCTAATATTTGAACCTTTATCATTCAAACGGGATAATTGTATCATTTAATATCACCCTAAAGCATTATTCATTTTCACTATGGCTTGTCCTCGCTTGGGTCACGGCTCACGGGTAAGCTGAACTGAATTTTGGGCGAGACAGGGTAGCCCCTGGACTGTTCGCACTCACATTCACACCTCTGAGTAATTTAGCACTGGTCACAAAATGTGTAAATTAGTCAAATAATCTGGTGCAATGATAAGCATACCAGCAACTCACATATATTAACGCTATGGTTGGCACTGTCAAATATTTATTCATCTAACACTTCAGGGCACTATGACCTTAGAAAAAATTTGACTTATTTTCAATATCATAGATTATTACGCTAGTAAATCTCCTTTAGAATCAACCCAATCCAACTGGAGGCTTAAGGTTGGTTTGGATTGGGTGTATCCTAGAGGAGATTTACTACCGTAATAATTTAGAGTGTACAAGCCATGCTAGGCAATACTGATTTGTAAACAATCGTCAATCATTATGTGTAAAAAAAAAAAAAAAAAAAAAAATTACATCATTACTATGCAGATACTGGGCTTGAAACCATCACAATAAAACATTGGATTTTCAATTTGAGGAAATTAATAAATCAGTGAGGAATGCTATGTTGTTGATGTTTTCTTTATCCCTGCAGGCAAATTGTGTTCCCACTCACTCTAAAATAATCTGGGTTTGCGGGGGTCAGACAGCTGGGTCAGACCCATTCGACATGCTGGCTTTTGCAGGATATCAACCTACAAGTTCAAGCAAAGCTGAACAATTGCGCGGATATGATGGCCAAAACAAAGAGATTTTTCTTTATTTTTGATCTTTTTTACTTACCAGAAGCTGTTTGCAGCTGTTCCTTTAGCTCTCGTTTTTCCTGTCGGAGTTTTGAGAGCGTATGCCGAATTCCCTCCTTCTCTTTTTCCAGCTCTTCTTTTGCTTTCAGGTATCGCTTAGCATCCTCCTCCGCTCGTGTTTTCCCATACCTTCCATACTGGTTGCTAGAATCT
The DNA here is from genome assembly GCF_059516105.1 of Syngnathus floridae. Lineage (NCBI taxonomy): Eukaryota > Metazoa > Chordata > Actinopteri > Syngnathiformes > Syngnathidae > Syngnathus > Syngnathus floridae. The sequence continues at coordinate 11,723,202 of NC_142413.1, read as the reverse complement.
GTGATGTCAGAGATTTCAGGTGAGAGGTAAAAAAAAAAAAAATGTTTTATCTGTGCTGACTCATTAACGACTAACAAAGCAAAAAAAAAAAAAAAAAAACCCTGGGAATCCATTTCATCCACAGTGTTAAAATGACATCATGTGACACATACAGAACACACACACACACTAGTGTAAAGGTCATGAGGCGAGACAGCGAATCTAATGCGTCTAATAAATCTCCTGTTTCATCCTGAAGCTGTCAAACTCTAAGCGTGCTCAGTCCTTCTTTGAAGTATCGCAATGTCAGCGCACAGGCCTGAGAAAGAAAGAAAGGACAACGCCAATATCATGTTGCTAAACCCAGAATGCTCATCTCAATTTGTGGGGGAGCAGCCAAGGGACACAATGACGCACATGGGAGCGGCCAGTGGAAAGTGGAGATGCTGGATACTGGACTTTGAGCCAGATAGAAGCTGACGTTCTATTTTATGACACAAGAGGGGATTGGTAAACACCAGAGAGTGTCATCTGGGATTATGATTAAGATATAGCATCTGTAAGACATCTTTGAGGTCAGCAAGAATTGTCAGATGAGACAAATGTTGGGCACATTTACATGATAACTTTGTAAATGAGGTTCTGGACAAATTTTATATTAAGATTCCAGCTCACAAACTGCTTCTCCACTGGTCTTATTCTAAATCTTGTGTAGCATACTACTACAGTAGCGGTGCAACCAACACAGTTTTTCAAAAATACATCACTCTTGAGTAAAGAAAACAAAACAACAGTGATGAAGTTGGACAATTGAGATACTTTGGTGCATCACTCATCGTTTCGGTGTGAAATGAAAAGGAATCAAAAACATCCAGTTATTTGCCTTTGAAGGCCACAAAAGAGCAAAGTGACGTTTTTTAAATTGATCAGTTGAAAACTGTTTTGAGTTCAAATCCTTTAAACTAGCCAGAAGCATGGCCATGACCCAGGAATTTTAGTTTGTGCGGGAATTCGACCAAAAAACACTTACTTGAACCTGTTCGTTCGAGGGAGTTGAACAATTTGTTTTTTTCAGAATCCCTGCTGGACAAACTGGATTGCCACTTGCCTTGATTCCCCCACTGCTGCCGGCAGCTCTCGATAGACTGCTGTAGAAGAACACGGGGAAGGGAGGGGTGCAAACAAAAAGTTCACATACTCATCAATGTAGTGAACCCACTTTTGGATTTATTGACTTCTGACAATGGAGGTGTGTCCAAGTGTGTGTGGGTGGAGGCGGTGAGAAGCGTGTGTTTAAACTCATGTCAGTAGACCGATGTGAGGGGTTTAAAGGCTGTTAAACTGCAGTGACCTTCTTGTCACCACTATGGAGGCTGTTTGTCCTCACTCCCATAAACACACACACACATGCACGCACACACACGCACACACACTAAAATCAGAATCATGAAACATTTTAGTGTGAAGTGAATTTATAGTTACTTACTTTTTGAATACAAATAATCTATATATGTGGTTTATTTTTGAATACAAATAATGATATGAACAAAAATGTTCATGATATTCCCGCTTATACTTGTTTCAAAGGAAACATGCGCTCATCTCTGTGCATGCAAGACCAACCTGAACATCTTCATTTGGGACCTCGTCATATGTTCTGAAGTCTGTATTACTTGCAGAGGATGTGACCCATCTACATAAGTATCAGAAAGTGGAGAAGAAATGATGTCTGCTTTAGGTGAAAGGGTCTCAAATACACCCACTAAAACTGTCTCACTCACAGGAAGGAATGGCGAGCAGCATTGCGAATATTAGCAATGGTCTCCACGTCCACGCAGTCGTAATGCAGAGACTCTGGATCTGTTGTGGAACCGGTTTCTGCCAAGAGAACCCCGAGCCATCTGCCAAGGTCCTCAGAGTTGGCGGCCTGGAAATAAGCAGAACATATTCAATCGGAAAGGGGCCACTTCTTTTAAATCTCAAGTAGGTTGGAAGGTGAACAAAAGCTGCAGTCAAACAAACAATTCTCACCTCCAGAGCAGCCACAGTGGTGCTTGCTCGTAAGATCCGGAAGGCAATGGGATGCTTGGGTCCCAGGCCTGGTACCACTTCACAGCCATGCAGTGGGAGGGAAGGCAAGGAGGTCTGATGGTCGCCTCTGTCGTGGTAGAAATGCAGGAAGCCTCTGCACACACAGCACCAGTGCTCCTGCCACTCTTGGTTGACGAGCACTGACAGATAACCTGAGCAAACAGAAATGACGAATGAACTCCGAGTCATCGCAAAGAGAAATGTGGAAGCAGCCACAGACCTTGTCGAGGGTCGTTGTAGGCTGTTCGAGAAGTCTTCTTCTTTGAGAAGCTGATGATGCGTGTGATCTTTCGACCTGCAGCTAAGGCGCCACGCCTCACCTTACCTGCTTTGAAAATCAAAGCATTGGAGATGCTTTTGCTTGACATTTGGAAACAGTACTTGATTGGAAAACATTCACTGATGAGAGATTTTTAAATCTAAATTCTAAATACTAACACCCACACAGGAAAAGTTTCACGTGACAATAAGCAACATTTTCCTGATGATCTTGAGGATGACACTTACTGGGACATGTTTCATTCACACAAGGGTATGCAATGTGACATTTATTTACTGCTGAATTTTAATTACATCAAATTACATCAATGTGAAAGTTTTTTGATTCTATTTGGCCAAAAACTTAGTGTCCAGTTTTCGATCTTGTTTGTTTCTTTGTTAGAAAGAATAATAAGGAGAACCCATGCATTTTCTATATTGCATATCCAGCCCAAGGTCATGGCAGCATTGAAAGGCAGTCATCTGAGCCCTCACCCTCAAAAACAAAGCTTCATTTTCTCTCATATCATCAAGCTTTACATTGTAAAGATACAGTAGATCTGAGATTTTGTAAAATCCCAGTATTGACCTTTTGGCCGGGAAGTGTATCATTCTTATTGAGCTATCAGCAAGAGGCAATTCCCACTGCCTCCTGCATCTGCCAAACCTGTTAAATTGAGAACAAAAAAAAAAAAAGAGTAGCTCCATTCACATTATACTCACTATTTTCTCGGAAGTTCTCCCCCGTTGATACTCCAACATCTGAATCTGAATTGTTCCTTTCTGCAGATAACCTCTGTGGAAGAGCACACATGCACCCAAACAAATTGACTTATTTCCTGAGACACTTTTCTACTCGATAACCCAAATATATTTTAGAAGCAAGAGTATTGTAAGATAGCATTCCGGAGTAATCTGGTGTTAGTGAGCTGTGCATGGGCGCAACCAACAACTCCAATTCCCGTTCCACTTGTCCTGTATCTATAAAGTATGTTTATCTCTGGGTTCCCTCACTTTCATTCTTTATTTTGCTCACTGTCCACCATGAACACATGACATCAGAAGAGGAACACAGTATTTTCCATCTGCTTTTCTCCCCTCCCTTCCTTGACTTTAATTTATGATGGTGTCGGTGAATGTTGAAGAGGTAGTACTCAGTCCAACACTGACTCACCCGCAGCCCTATTATTGGCGTCTTAGCAATCACTAAGATAACACATCTTGCCTTTGCTCTGCCAATCAAACACAGGTAGTGTTTACATACGTACAATCGATTAGGAAAATTGATGGTGACAACACAATTGCTGCTTGCTGCTGACTTTTTCTTACCGCAGCTGAGAAAAGGAATGATAATGTGTGAGTGTAAGTGACAATAACCATGGCCTTTTGACACACCTTGTCAAGTTCGGTTTTCCTCAGAATGACGGGGGACGCGGGTACCTCCGACCCAGTGCATTGGCCCTTCACCTCTCTGATAACCTGCAGGGATAATTGTCAAAGTCAAACAATTTCCACCCTGTTTTTCCAGGGGCTGTCAAGATGCTTGACGGTCAACATTATTATTGTATTCACACTCAGGCTGGCCAAGCAGTATATGCCAACTGGAGTAGACAATCAGAGTAAACACATTTAGTCATGTTGCAGTTACCCCGAGCCATCGCTCCGCTTGCTCTTTGCTCTGCACAGCCAGAACCAGAGCATCTCCGTTGGGTAAGGTGAACCGGAGTTCATGGTTCTTCCGTTTGCTATCCTTGGGGGCGTAGACCACAGTGCATTGGGGCAACAGCATGTCCACGTAGGGACATGTATCCTTGGAACTCTTATAACACTGCCAATGATACATATGAGAGATTATAGTCGAATGTTCTTAAATATTGGAACCTCACAGCCACATCATTAGGTACAGCTCTAATTAGATCTAACAGTGGCAATGGAGAAGTATCAAATTTAACAATAATCCTGTTATTATTATAACAGTCTGTGGCCCAAACTACGTAGGAGATGTGTCAATGAAATACACATTGCAAACTCCAACCACAACAAGAATAGCACATTCTTCAAGTTCAATTCAAGCCATGCGTTCAATCGTAAAGCACTGGGCTAGTTGTCGCAATGTTTCACCCGGCCTTGTTTTTCTGGCGTTTGCTCACTTGTAATCGATTCTCTCGTATAACCGTGAGCTGTTTGGCCCACTGGCCGAAGCGTTTCTTGCGTAGCAGGAAGGCACAGATCCGACAGTCCCTGGTTGGGGGCATGGAGCTCTCATCTGAGGGCCACTGATGTGTCAGCTGCACACCGGGACTCCTCTCTTCCTCGTCTTCCTCATATGACTCATAAGAGCTACTCAGAGCATCAGAATCATTATCTGAGAGAGCAGAGGCAGAGTACGCAATTTTTTTTCTTTGAATAACATTTGGATGACAGTATTATGTATTATTAATTTACAGGAGTTTTTACGATGGGAGATGATGCGAGTAGTTGGGTAGTTGTTGTCTGCATCTTCATATCCATCCTCTATAGAGGTGGGAGGGCTAGGTCTAACTGAAGAAAAAAAAAGTATTAATTAATAAAAAGGCATTTCACATTTGCTACACCACATGTCTTGAAACTCAAAACTGTTCACATGAATGGACTAAGTTTGCCTGTTATTCACTCCACATAAACTGCTTTGAACTATATCTATTGATTTTGTTTTCTTTCTTCCAAACTTTTCACCTTTAGTGTAATGTGTTTATCTGTTCAAAAAACCAAATGAAGTGAAAAATATTCGATAATATATGTTAAATGTATCAATTTATAATGTTTGAGAGCTTACTGAAAAGCAGTCAAATGCGACAAGTTGAGTCAAGAGGGAAGATGTTTACCTCGGGCGATGATGTATTCAGGCATCTTGCCCGGACTGAGTGGTACTGCCTCCTCATAATAATCCTCAGGAGGAGGTGTTGTGGGCAGAGGGGGAGGAGAGTCGGCTGAATGCACAGCTGAGGAGTCTCCACAGTCCTGATAGGTGAGACAGAAATATACGGTACACCCCAAATGTCATCAATAACTATGAGCGATTTGTTTGTTCCCCACCAAAGGGGCTATTTCATCAAAGAGAAACAGAGAAGAAATGATTCCCTGGGTGGAGCAGGCCCTAAATCTCTCCTTACCGTGCGATGAACATGTGGGAAACCCCGCAACATGGAATACATTGTATTTTATCCCCTCGGGCCTCCTTAATCATTTACACATCGTAATCTTTGCTCACATAGTTCGTTTTGGAAAAGAAAGGCTGGAAAGACTAGCATAGATTTTAAATGATGTGGAAAGTTACACATCACAGCCTACATGTAGAAAACTAACCCAGTTGTTATTTGAAACCTGTATTTGGATGTACAAAAAAATTAGGTCACTGACCTGTTTAAAGGTCTCGCTTTGTGCATCTTTTTCTAGCTTCAAATCGTCCGTAACATCCTTTAGGTCTCCAAGTTCACAGTCTGGAAATGAAAACAACTCACGCTTAAAGGTGAAGTCAACCCCTACATTATCTTTGTAATAATATGTTTTGTGCAGTCCAACTAATCGAAACACAGTGTTCTGAATAATGTTTCGTTTGTAAAATATGAATTAAATGGGCAAAATTCACCCATTTTTATCCATCTCAGGGGGCAGCCATTGTGCCACTTGCTGTTGACTGAGAATGACATCGCAGTTGCTAAAAGTCTCAGGTCACAACCAATCGCAACTTAGCTACAGAAAACTGGTGAGTCGTGATTAATTGTGAGTAGTTAGTAGTACATGTACAACATATTATTTGTAAAGAAAATGTTGGGGTTGACGTCCACTTTAAATACAAAAGTAGGCCCTATGTACTGTAAAATTACAGAATAAAAACGCACCAAACTTGTCAAAGAGTGACTCCACAAAGCTGGTGCCATTCCTGTACACTGCTGAGTTCACATAGATATAGTCTGTTCCCGAAACTGGAATAAAGAAGGCTAAGTTAAACACTTGATGGCTCTGCAAAGTATGCATAGGTTTCTCTCAAGGTGTCTTTTCACTGACCTGATGGTTGTATCTGCTGCAGGAGGTTCCAAACTGAAGTCTTCTTCTCCTGCGTGGATGAGCTCAGAGTCTCCTGATCCAGCAACTTCAGCAGAGCGCTCAGCTCACTCACTAACTGCTCCATTGCTGTAATATCAAGATGAAATGTCAGGGCGAAATGAGATGAAATATAAGCAGAGGGCAAAGGTCGGGCACAGATGTTTAAACAAGCATTCAATGCATGCAAGCTGCTTCCCTTTACTTCACAGTATATTTTGCTTGTTTAACCCTTAACCCCTCACAGTCTGTGAACATCTCTCTCTTCTGAGAAGAGCCAGACTAAACAATACACAAATTGAGTGACTGGACAGATGTCTGCAAAGCAATTCCTCATTAAAATAGAGAAAGCTAAAAGTGGAGGGAGAAAAACAACCAGTTGAATCCTCTGACCAAAAGAAAGCAACATCATTATTAGCTAGCATCTTGGAAACATGGCTTGCACAAACAATGGCAAACCAAGTCGAATTTGAATCAAATACTGATGAGGCGAAATTCAAAGCTCTGGCAGCCTGCCGAGATATGAGATCATGGCAAGAATCACAGATTAGAGAACACATTTATGATGCAGCAGCCAAGCTTTTCATTTGTAGACTTGATCTTTATCTTGAAGTTGGGCGATGTTAAGGCATGCATGCACAGATGACATCATATGATGCTGTGAGATGCTCTGCTACCCGCTTGTGGAAAACAGAGCCACATTTTAACCTATCTCTATTTTGAATCCCTTAAATTCCATTGTACTTCGGTGTCTCTTCACTGTGGCTGGTTGTCATGGTGACAACACAACACATAAAAAATCCAGTGAATAAAATCTAATAAAAAGACCACAGATGTTGTTTGCACACAGTGTTGCGTGGTAATGATACAGGTGAAGATTCTTTCCTTTTAGCAAGTCTCCATCATTCACATCTGATGTAGCATCTATGCCTTAGATCACTCAAAATCCCAAGTAGACATATATTTAGGTACGCCAGTGCACTCTCATTTGCTCCAATAGGTGAAAAAAAGTAACAAAAATGTGACAGCTTGATGCGCCCATTCCATAACCACGGAGTAACTACGACATTAAAACAGAGAACTGTAACTGTTAGCTAGACTTTATACAGACTTTATGCTTTACGTTCAACCGGTTCAGCAAATTACTTTTTCACAATGCTTTTCAATTGGCAACATCTATAAGGAAATTGACCTGACAGGATGGGATTGGTGATCTTTTATTTATTTTTAGGGCAGTGATCGTTAACAAAATCCTGATCGTGCAAAGACTACTGTGTTTATTTTTTTCTAAATAATCTTGTCAATCAAAAACTCAGCATCTTTGTAATGTTCTTTGTAAAATTCCACAGGTGTACCTAATGTTGCGGCCAGTTGGTGCCACTACCAAGCTGATAGCATCTGGTGGAAATGCCCCATTATTCCCACAGCTCAACCTGCAGCAAGAACCATTTTGTTTGAATTCCTGTGTTATCTGACTCGATGCTAGACACAAGCAAATGCTACCAAAGGCAACGCCCCTACATACCCCTCACCACCGATGAGTCGTTTTGAATGCTTTCCTTCGACAAAGTTGCGTGCAATTTAATCGTCACACCTTTTTGACAATTGCTTCAGTCACTGCTACTGCCCCAACATCTCCATAACTCAAAGCATCAGCCACCAGCTATACCTCCCTGCTACCTGATTCATTTTCACAGTCTAGTCACAATAGACTTGCTGAACCATGCATCTTGTTGGGGTCAGCCATCGGACAGTCTCTCAGCTAGAAAACTTTTTGTTGGGAAGGCATCCATAAGGTAATAAGACCTGTTCTAGTAAGGAGGCACACACACATGCACACACACACACACACCCTTATGTGGGATGATAAATAAGTTCAGTGTGCGTGTATGTGCAAATTTGACGAGTGTATCATTAATGCTTTTGCCAGTTGTCAACAGCATTGTATTTTTGTCAATGGTTTGCGAGAGCAAGATGTTCCCACCCTGAACAGCAACAGGCATACTTTCCTGAGGTAGGTCTTCCTTTGGGTTGAACAATGGGCCATGGACGCTCTAGTCGAAATGCAAATAGAACTGTCTACATGCTAGTAACGTGTGTTTTACTGCTCCTTTAAAAGCATTTCCTTCTATTGTACTTAAACCACACTTGCACTCCCTGTAACGTTGGCATGAAGAAGTGATTCATGCATGGATCAGCCGCTTTGACCCTGCTCATTATGACGCGATTCACTGTGCAAGGGGGATTGGGAGGCTCATGAGTCGGATCACTTGGCCTAGTGAAAGCTGTCTCTTTGCCAAATGTTCCAGCTGTTTAGATTGTCGCTCTGGGTTGAAATTGTGCTTCCCCTAACCTTGGAAAGAAAGAAAAAAAGAACATCTATGTACATTGTGATTCATTCACTGAACATTTAGACCAAAGTCAGCACTAAATAAAATCTAGTAAACTAGTGCTGCATTGACACAGAACACCAAAACACGAAGAAAGCGCACGCCAGAATTACCATTGAATCCAAAGTCATATGCCTCTACAACTCTAGGGATTCGGTAAGTTGGTCTCAGGGGTTCGGCAGAGCCGCCATTGCAGAGGTCCGAACACACCTGATTTATAAATTCGTGATAACGCATATCTGAACTGGTCTTGCAAAGGCAACAGAAGTCACACTCATTTGGCTGGTATGTCATTTGTTGTGAGTTCATGCATTGTGCTGGTTTTATTCTTTGAACAAGGTGACGTTCATGCACGACTCATTTTGTGCACCAGTAAAAAACATCCACGTCTTGAATATGATTTTTTTTTTTTTGCTAAGGAGGGGTTCGGTGAATGCACATATGAAACTGGTGGGGTTTGGTACCTTCAACAAGGTTAAGAACCACTGCTCTATAACAACTCTATGATAAATCTCAACTGAAAACAGCACGTTTATTAAAATTTGCGACTGCTTCGAGGTGTTGTGTATTTGTGTTTCGGAGCATCCGAGGAAAACCAGTGAGCCGTAGGGTTACAACTTTTATTTAAAACGTGTACAACGCTACATCTTTTGCCACCCTGAAATTGTTGACACTTAAAATATTTACAGGATGTTTTGTACTTAAAATTGGCAGCATGGTAATGTGAGCCAAAAAAAGAAGAGTCGTTCTTCTTCTTGCTGTCCCGGCAGGAATGCTTGGAGCTATTCAAAAGCTTTAGCCTCTGTCAAACATTGACTTCCTCTCACTTGTATGACAATTGCTGGTAAACACCACACGCATTCCTCACCTTGTTGATAGTGTAAGACTCTGCAAAGTGCAGCCTATGAATAGAGATGCAAGTGTAGACTTTTTCTTTTTGTCTAAAGCAATTCTGCAAGGATGAGGGAAAGAGAAGCGAGGGAGGAGGTTGGTGCTGATTTGGGAATTGAATCCCGTCAGCAAACAGAACACCTGTGCTAACATACCCAACAAACCCTGATATGAAAAATAGTTTGACCTCAGCTGAGTTTTTCTCCTTAATAGCATTAGCAGAGTCTGCTGCACTCCTACACATAATGTAATTACACAGACACACACTTGAATGACATTTGTCCTAGGTGACAGTTCAGTCATTCAGCAGTTTCACAATATTGTTGCGCATACTCCATCTAATTACAGAGGAATTTGGTTACACAGAGACTCTCCCAAGTTTCCCAATTAGCTGAGCTAAGACGCCAGTCACTTTCACAATAGTGCAGCATTACTAAAGCACACACCAAGGGTTGGAGGGGCCCATCCACAACGGTCAACTTTGCTTGTATTTTTTTTATCATTCACTAGTAAAGATGCTTTTGTGTTGGTCTATTACAAAAAACTTGGGGCCTGATCGATATGAACTTTGTAAGGCCGATACCAATGCTGATTTTTGAAACACAACAAAACGATTACAAATTAATTGGCCGATTAATTCTAAAAATGCATACCAACTACGTTAACTTGTTTTTTTCTTGTCACTTCCAACAAATATATGAATTAAAGATATAACATTTGACTGTTTTACAATACTTTGCCTTTCAATATTTTTTTAATTTCTAAACAGAGAGAAAATTGGGGATAAAATCATGCAAATAAAAATGAGTAGACAAAAACAATAAATCTTTGGGAAATTATTTAACTAAACTAAAAAAAATATATATATAAATGAGGTTAGAAATACCTCTGGTCCACTGGTCTGCAAATTGGAGGTAGCCAAGTGGAACAGGTGGAACTACATAAACAAAAGGTGGCCAAAAGAAGCACGCATTTTTAGGCAAACATCACCGAGTTTTTATCATGTTCAAGTTCAAATTCAGAATATAAGTATTTTTAAAAGAGACTAATAGAATAATCTGCCAAATTTGGGCCAATGTTGATTATTTTGAAAAGAGCTATTGCATTGAAAATTTCATATATTTGGTGGGAACATATATCAGCTCACTTGTTTGCCATTTTGATGCTAAAGTTAAATCAATAACATTATAGATTTTGCCCCATCTGGTGGCACCTCAGTGTCAAGGATATTGAAGTGAGATGATGCTTTAGCTCTTGATTTCTGAATAAATTATTAAAATCAGCAACTGCTCTTAAATTGTCGTCCAGTGGAATTCCTTAAAAAAACAATGAAGTACGCATAAGGAAAAAAAAAACCTGTACCCTTAACCTTAATACCAAACACAGGTTTCACAATTCAACGATTTCTTTCTCTGTTGAAGAAACTTTGCCGTGTGAGACGCTGAGCAGCCCATTTCATAAGAGAATGTTGTTTTAGGACTTCATTGCATCCTGCCCAAATTAAGGATACATTGCGCCGGATGCAATCAAAGCAGCCTCAGAGCCTCCTCCAAGTTTCACAATTAGCAGAGCACCCCCCACCCCACCCCCTTGTGTTTTATGCCTCATTTCAACTTCTGTATACATAGACTTTATGTGACTGGGGGGCAAAATGCTGCAATTTTGCTTCATCAATCTAAAAGACCCTAACCCTTGTGGCTTCTCACTATGCATTTTGGCAAATTCCATTGTCATCAGTTATTTTTGTGACCACTGTGGTTTTTACTTTTTTTAATGACTAACAAGAATTTCATCTATTTGTGTACATAATTAAGACAACGTCTACAATAATTCCAAGAAACCCTGCGCAACAAAAAGAAAGACAGATTATGGCTTAGAATGTATTATATGGGAGAAAGTTCTGCATTACAATGAAAAACAAAGTTGACCCCAGAGCATTCCATGCACTGTTAAAGCTTCTCAGTAGATTGTAACATAAAGGTCCACATTTCTTACCCCTTATTCAGCTTGAATACAGCATATAGAGAGCATTAGGCAACGCTTACCCTCTACAGCAGTGGCTGAGAGTCCGACCATGGTCCCAGATAACAGAGACGTTCATTCATACAACTAGCCGATAGTGTGAGAAATATTCCAGAGTGAAGGCCTGGCTGTTGTGTCAGTATCGCTGGTGGAGGTGAGCTGCAGCTTGCCTGCCTGCTGCTGAAATCACAGTCCCTCCTCTCCCTTCCTCCCTCTGATCTGTTATCTCTACACTCCCTCCCTCCATCTGCCCACTTCTCTTTTCTTTTGGGGGGCAGGGGAGCTGCTGTATGTGTGTGCGCACCCAGGATAGTCTCTCACTCATGAAATGACTCAACCAGTTATCTGTTTTTACTCGTTTTATTATTATTTGCAATTTTCTCTCAGCCTGCGTTATTATTTTAAAGTACAGTAGCTAGGCCCAATCTGCACTTTGACAGAAGAACCGAGATATGTCTTATTTTGTTAGATAAAATTCTGTTCCAAGTGATGATTTTGAATTGAGATGTTTTTCGTCTGTTGAGGGGGAGGCAAGTTAGAACTTTTCAAAGTTACTTCTTGCCTTCAGGCAAACATACAGGCTCCGACATGATGAAACACGCCTTCATTGACATCAGCACAAAGGTGACAGTCAAAAACCCTCGAGCACAAAACAATAAACAACCTCAACGACCACTTTTTACGCATACTTTTACCTTACATTTTTGCCAATTATCAAATATGATGCAGAAGTCAAAAACTTTCACGAGTGTTAACCGGCCACAACATGACATGTACCTCCCATGATCAAATAAGTTTCAAGAAAGTGTAAATCCCAAAAATGTTTTGGGTATTCAAGAAGTGCATGACATCATTCTGAGCACTGAATATTTTTCCCCACTTCTTCAGCAAAAGGTTGGCAGAGACCCATTTATATCACTTTCCCCACCCACTTGAAGAATACTGTAAGCCAATTTTAGATACAAAGTCCTCCATATACAGTACAGTACTCGCTCAACTGGATATGATGCATTGAAACTTTCAACAACCTCACAACTACAACAAATCCTGATTTAAAAGAAGATAGTTAACGATATTCATTTTCTCAAATCACATTTTCTTTTGTATCAAACCATCTGTCATATCAGCACAAACAAACTATTCCACTGCATTTTATGGGGACCGGAGGATAGTGCGATTATATACAAGGGGTCCACTAACCATATTATTATGTAACAGGTTAGCATCATGCTTGTAACCGGTACATAAAAGCTACCATATTCACGTATCTATCATGTTGGTTTAGTCGACCAAACCTTCATCTGCCTCCTGGACTTGCAGGCATAAATACAAATGCCGCAATAGCATTTAGTGAAAGACAGTAAATAATGGACTGCTAATGTGTTCATGACTTAGGTGTCCTACAAGTGTCCTAATTTCCCTATCAATAAAGCCGAGCGATTTTAAAGGTTTGCTTGGATCAAATTTGGTCCAGATTGACTTGACTTCAACTAGAGCCCTGACCTCAACCCCATAAACACACCTTTGGGTTGAACCAGAACAGTGATTTTCAGCTCGTAAATGTTTTTCAGGAATCCCTCCGACAGGATAAACAAAATCCCACAAACACACAACTAAATCTTCCGCAGTGTCAAGAAGAGCGGAAGACTTTATTGAGGAAATAAAAGCGTACTGGCAATGTGTCATATTTTTACTATACTAACTGTTGTCCTTTTCAGCCATTGTTTCAAGAGTGTTACAACAGTTTCAGCCTCAGAGGACCTCGAGTGACCTTTGATCTTGTTTTGGCAGACTGGGAGAGGGAGGCAGCCAGCTCAGGCACACAAAGAGTTTGCAAAGAACAAAATGGAAAAAGAAAAACAACTTGGGAGAGAGCAAGGGGAATTTCTCACCGAAAGGCATCAGTAATAATATACAGGATAAGGTTTTCACCTGTTTCCAATTTTTTCTACAAATCACCCTAATTTGTGTTGAACGTGACAAATACCAGACACGCCCTGTTAAGCTCAGTTATGGTATTTCAAAACTGCTCCACGTTGTGTTTAAACGTGACCTCTGAACCCCAGAGTAAAGCTGTGAACTCACAAGATGATGGATGCCAGAGGAGGGACAGCAAAAGCAAACTAGGCCACAAAACACACTTTACCTTGAAGACTGACTGGGCACACCAAATGTCATGTTTTTGAGTCATACTAAGCAACTCACAATACCAAACCCAAGTCTGACAGTCCAGAAGCATCTCCCTGGGAGAGCTATGTCTAATGAAAACGGCAGGGCTTTTCTTGGAAGTCCCCCCTCCTTCCTTATTGTCTTTGGACATGGAGGACAAACAAGCATTCTCAAACCTGATCAGACATGAAAGAGCGCTGCAGGTCCAAGACTTTGGTGCTGGGGTCTGCAGGATGTGAACAAAGCTTATTTTCATGAAAAGGCACAGCAGAAGTGCACTTTACTTTTTTACTTTCATGTCTTGTTCGGATTGCTTAACTCAGATCACAACCCAAGCATGACAAAGAAATATTACAAGAACACCAATCCTTTATGCGCTGCATCCTATAATGGTGGCTGTTGGGGGGGAGTTTGCTGGATTGCCAGATGTTCTTTAAAATTGCACGGAGAGCTGTGCCAACAATGCTTTGTCTCACCAGCATGTGCCACCAGTCCACTCCCAGTCTACTCTTCAGATTCCAGACATTTCGCAAGAGTGACGGCTCTCATCTCGTGGCTAGACGACATGTCTGGGCATTCATGGACTGCTGATACAGTACATTCTGCTGCCTTAAACCCAACGTCTTTTTAAAACACGTTTTTATCCCTTTCATTCTCTCTGCCGATCAGAAGTCGCCCCCAAGGACTACATGAGTGACCCACATGCCTGTTTGAAAAAGTAGCTCGCCAGTGATGAGACATTGTGATTTCCTAGGATTAAAATGTTCATTTTTGAATGTAAACCATTGAAATTACTACTAACAAAGTGTCGCGTAGTTTATCCGTTTCCTACCTTGTTAAATCATTGTTGAAAATCTATTGCGCGTAATGATTAACACGATCAGTGTCTTCGTGTCCTTGAGCCATCCTTGTCCCCTTCAAGAAAAAAAAATTCCTAGCTTCGTAGCTTTGCCAGTGGTAAAGAGTTTAGTCATTTTTCAGTCTTTATGACATTACAGTTGTACATTTTATGTAAACTATCAGTCAGTTAAAGTTTGTAAGTCATCTACCATTGTTGTGATTATTTTACTGGTCCTGAGAATAACAATTTTAGCTTGAACTGAGCGCACTAACTAATATGAGTAAAAAGACCCTGTCGTCGAAAAGATAGACTGCTCACACAGTGACGCAAATCAACAGTTTGTTCATGTCTCAATCCAGGAAGTAAAAACGGTATTGTTCCTTTTCCAGTCTGGGCTTGCGAATATTCTCCCATCAATTTAGCATTTTTCCCAATGTTTTTTTATTGACAGACCCTCCAAACATGCACAATAATCTAATTAAGTTACTTTTATTAGATTTATTTTTTACAAAATAATGGGATACAAATGCTATCTTTCAAAAATGGAAGTGCACTGTAGTTAGAGCGGTCCAAAGCCACAACTGGCCGATCACACACTGCATCTGGTACTTTAAGGCATTTTCAAAATTAAAAAGTGTTTTATCTTCTTGGATTTCAATGACATTCCCAAGTCTCCTGAAATATCAAAATATTAATATTTTCATGACAGGCTTCTTGTTGGTGAATCATGCTTTCCGTGCTCATGCCCAGTTTTTTTGTGTGAAAGGTATATAAGAAGGGGAATTAACGTGGGAGGAAAATGCAGAGCATGAAAAAAGGACTTCTTTGCAATCGATAGATATTTACATAAAAGGTGATTGAAAATGACCTATTCATGTCTGTTACACCTAATCTTGTTTGATTCACTTACATTATACTGAGCAGTCAAACGAGATGTTTTTTTTTCTCCACCCAAAAGTCTATTTTCATGAAGAATGATCTTAATGAGTGAATGGACCTGAATAATAGTATGAAAGCTTTTTAATATATGAGATTTGCTGCTTGAAAAGTGACAATACAATGTTTTTCAATTATAACTGATTGACACTTGCATCTCGCTTCTCTTTTAAGATGTCAAAAGAGCCTCTGGCGTTTACATTCCATGGCAAAGTAGCCACTCTGTTATTATAGTTGGTACTTTTCTCAAGAAAAACATTTAGAAGGTTGAGTTTGCTTCTGATGCAAATGTTTGTAGATGTGATAGTTTGAATGTGCAAAAGAGTAGGAAAATAAATGGTTATACAAATGTGAATACCCATATAAAAAGTCATTTGTTTTATCCAATTAAAAGAAAAAGAATGTTCTCTACTATTGACTGACAATCAGTCGTGGTTGTCGTCTGCCTGTCTGTCATCAACTCTGAAAAGGATAAGTGATCTCGGAAGTAAATATGATGAAAGTATTTTTGTGAAAATACAAAATGAATGGATGAAATACACAAAACAAATACAAATAGGGTTCTATTAATTGATTAAAACATTGCATCACCATTTTGCTAAATTCCACACTTGTTTGAAATATATGGATTGCATCGATAATTCTTGTGAAAAATAAAATTAAAACGATACAATCCATTTTAATATATCGGAAATTTTTAGCGTGGGAGGAAAAATAAAAACCTTTCCACCCACCCAAGCCTTTAAACTGCAATTTATATTTACTCCAACTACTCTTATATTAAATATTCTAATGAAATATTCTAAATCACCTGCTTTACTTCCAATAAAGGAGACACAAATCTTCATGCTACTTTCAATAGTCCCCCTGTCACAAACAATCAATTAAATAGAATTCTTTATGCTGCCAACAATATGCTAGACATTTGGACTCACCAGATGGCATGTGCAGGGCCTCCGTGCTCCCTATGGAGATGGTCTTCCTCCTTCTGTTGATGACATCACATATCACCTCCGGCCTTCTGTTTCCTTTTCCGGTCAGCTGACGTGCATCCACTTTTACTGTACTGTCTCTAGTGACCCTTGATCCTTTTCGAGATATAACTGAATGTACTTGTTACTTCTGCTCTAATTCAACAAAGTGACAAAACAATAGTATGAGTAATTAGTGCAAGGCTGTTTTTTTTTTTTTTTTTAGCAACAAATCCCTACCCGTAAGTAAAGTGCAGTATCTCCCATCATTTTTTTGAATGGGAGCTTCATGAATGGGCGTAGAGAGAGCTGGGTGTTACTCAACTTTTCAACAGATTGCAAGCACAAGCGGGAGGTAAGCAGCTTGTGATGCAAACATGTGGAACATGTTTGGAAAAGTCGGAAGGATGTACAAATTAATGAGGGAAGGGGAGAAGTATGTTCTTCCCACTGTTTTTATTATACTCAGGAAGATGCTTGGGGTTATCATAAAAATAGAGCAATGATCTCACACTGAGTAGAGTAGAAGCATGAGAATATTGTGCGCTAAAACACAATTTTCATCTGAAATGATTGACAACAGAGCCTCACCTGACTGTTTCATCTCAAGATTGAAAATCAGCCTCTGGCATTTACATTCCATTCTTCAGAACTATTGCTTTAGATCAGGGGTGTCAAACTCTTTTTTTTCGCGGGTCATAGTCATAGCTTCTTTCGGAGGGCCATTATGACTGTCAACCCAAATAAATGTATGAGCAACTCATATTATATACAGTAAAAGCTACAAAACAAACTGACAAATAACTTATTTTCAAATCAGATGAGTAAAAACTGGTAATATATATATATATATATATATATAAAAAGATATTAAAAGTGAAGACAATTTGCAATTCTAGTAATGACACCCGAATTTGATGCACAATTTGTCTTCGTGGGCCACACAAAATGATGTGGCGGGCCGTATCTGGCCCCCGGGCCTTGAGTTTGACACCTGTGCTTTAGATGGAAAGGGTTTCAGTTTTATTTGTCGGCATTACTGAGAAAAGTCGTGGCTAAGTGACTGATGCTTCATGGACAGGGCTGCATTTTTATAAATTTCATATCATCACGAAGTGTGGTACTTGTTCAAATGATTACAAAGATTGTTGTTTTGCCTGATTTTGAAGTCATAGATTGTAAAATGATGCAAACGATGAATTAAATCATTTAATCCACATTTTTGAAGATAACGCCACACAAATTTGTCAAAATAACTGAAGCTGCGTCTTTAGCTTCATCTTCAGTCATTTATACATTCTTACTTTAACTTTCTGTTCACTTCTTCAACTTGCAAACCAGAGCAGAGAAGGAAAAGCCAGTCTCTGTTTGGATGCTGTCATGCACATTTCACCGCAGCTGATTTTTCTTTTTGTTTGATCTCTGTGCACCCCTGGTACCAAATGGCCTTGGAATCATTGTTGCAGTATAACCTTTTTTTTTTTAAATAACATTATTTAAACATTGTTTAAAGAACAAATATTCAAACACAAATGACGCATCAACACATAAGAAGTCATAGCCATACTCAAAATTCAGCAAAAAATGTGTTACCAACGATCAGCTTTGCGGCAAAATTGTTATTTGTGTCTTGTAAAAATCTAAATCTACATGACGATCTGTATGCGTGCCTCACATTGCCCTCATTGGAGGCCAAGACATACACAACAGAAGCACTGCGAAGACCTTTGAATTAATAAACTGAAACAATCCCAAGACTTGACTTGTGTCACGGATGCAGATAGAGCAGGGTGACCAAATGCAGCTTGGACCAGGAAGTGGAACGAAGCATCAAGGGAAACAGACGGGAACTAGCAAACTAATAACATGACAGACTGACCGACAGGGATAGCAAACACAAACAGACTCCATAAAGACAGGAACCAAAAAGACATCAAGACGACAACAACACACAATGGCCCAAAGGGGCGTGAGGGTTAGACAGGACTTACTATATACACGACAGGTAACAAGAGGTAGGTGAGAATAATCAAACTAATCATGGGCACACAGGAGGGGAGGGGCGAGCACACAGACTGAAACCATGACAACAGACACATAGTGGAACGGCTGGGGACGAGACGTGACAATTTGATACCTTCCATCTGAGTAATGACTCTATTAGACAGAAAATTATGATTATGTTAGAGCTTGCAATGCTTTAATATACAGCAACAAAGTTTCCCATTGTTTGCTAAGTGGCAGAGTTCCCATTGTTTGCTAAGTGGCAGAGTTCCCTTCCTTAACTCCAAAAAAGCTGTTCCTACCCTTAATGCCCCCTGTTCATCCATTACTAACTCCAAATCCTGACATATCTAAATTTTTAATGGCTAACATAGATTTGTCTGCACTCAAAATGAACTTATGGGGGATTTTCCAGAATTTCCCAAATGCTTTTGTGATGCTCCATGTAAGGACAGAGATATTGAAAATAGACAAATGGGCTCATCAGGCGATGGTTGGACGTCAAAGGTCACTGACTAGGAAGCGCGTTTCATCCATTCTCATTTTTCGACTCTTTCTGTGTGATTAATTCATGTCCAACATGACACTGAGGGCTTGAGTCAGCCTGGTGCCATACAAAGACCCTTCAGTGCACTCAATATTATTCAGTACACAGTCCGATGAGATCACCACAATGCTATGTCTGCCACACACTCAAGTATTCACTGAGAAACATTCAAGTGGTGTCACTACACTGTCAAATTTTAACTGATGTTGCACACAGTAAGGCTAATACACACACAAATAAACCCACAAGGTATGTGTGTACATATACATACACAGTAGTTTAACCAGACCATGGCACCTTGGACTACAAGGAGTGCATGAGGAGGTTCTACATAATGGAAAATAGGAGGCTAAAATGTTCTATGTCTGGTTGCGAGATGTGTGGATAATTTCAGTTTCAATTTGTCACCTGATTTGTGTATGTGTGTACTTTTAATAAATGATGACGGAATATGATATTAGTCATATTCGTATTGGAACTCAAAGTATCTTGCCTGTAAAAGAAAGTGAGTTGAATTTACAGAATACATGCGTGGTCAGGATGGTACCGCTGCTACCTCATTTTGAGCCAGGAAAAACCCTGTATAATGCCAGTAGCCAGCTGTCAACAATAATAATAATAATAATAATAATAATAATGCACCAAAAGGTGCTTTTAACTCTTGATACTTTATGTTTTTGTTTATGACTATGAAAGAAGAAAGGAACCTGGAATCCAATAATTAGCTCTACAGGGTGCTTTATATAATTGTCCTTTGAAGTAGTATATTCTGTACACCAAAAATAGAGGCATGATGAAGGTGCAATAAAACACATCTGGCGGTCCAGTTTCTTGCTCAAGGGCACTTTGTCGATGTTTGGGAAGAAGGTATTGCAACCATTGCCCAGCCCTTTACATGTCCAAATACAATAAACTGGATAGGAAATTCATTCTCAGTATACTCTGGTTGTTGTTATTGTGGTTCGATTTTTTTTTTTTGACAACCTCTAGCATAATTATAAATGAACAGTCAACTTCTGAATGTTCAGCATTCAATAGTGCGATTTATGAAATCAAACAGTTTATATGGAGCACAGGATAACCTATTGTTGCAGTTAAGTCTTCTGTTTTTTGTCCTCTGCTGCAAAATCTGACTATGAACAATCACTGCATTGAACTTTGTAACAAACGCGAGCACTTTGTTTTGTGGAAATGTAGTCCACTCCTTCGTGGAGAAAATCTGTAGCAGCATTGCTTGAATGTATCCATAAGGGGGTCACAAATAAGCAGCATGGTAATGACAGCAGGGTGCATAATTACACAGCTAATTATACAGCTTTGTGTCACCAGTAATGACCTGTCAATCATTTTGAGCAAAATGCTCATTTGCGTGGAGGTACCGAGAATTCATTATGTTTACAGGAGCAGTATATTACATTCATGCGCCGTTATCCCACAGTCTATTTTGTCCACAATGTCTTCCATATGCTGCTTGACAATGGCCTCGATTCATCACGGCTACTGAGCTACAAAACACACATCTCACCACCGCAGTGTTTCTCTATGGGGACAACCGCTCCTTTTTCCTCACCCACCTGATGCTCCACTTCTCAGAGTACATTCTTATAACTACAGGAACCAAAACTAAGGCACTCAAGATGTCATATTTTAGAATGTTAAAATGTTTCATACCTGCATGTCTATTTCAGGGATGGGCAATGGACGGCCGGTGGACCAAACCTGTGGAGGACCAAAATTGCCCAAATCCAAAATGAATAAAAGTGAAAATAGGAACAAGTATATATAAAAAAAAAAATTAAAAAAAATCTAAATAGATACTTAATTGTATTTATATATTTATTTTTTATCTATATGTATTAATTATTTATATATAATTTGAGTTGCGATTTATTTACTTTTGTATTTCTTTTTACTTTTATTTTTGTTGTACATATATAAACTTTAACATTTATATAATTGTTTTTTGTTTTTCTCACAACCTGACTAACTTGTATGCTCACTACATCTTGCTTGTGAAATCACTGTTAAAGCATCTCATTCCATATCAATGGCAGTCATTTTATACGTGATTCCAGGGGGTTATGCCTGACCATGACGATTAACCATAGATGGCAATGCTCTAAATTTTTCAGTCACACTATTTAGGACAACTTTCGGTCATTCGTGATCGGTCACCGATTAATACAGAGAATCCCTGGTAATTATTGGTAGGCATCATCCACCGGAGTGCATCAATCAACACACCTATTTCAGCTGTAGTGCAAGTTTAACAAAATGATCTCTTTGTGTGTCTTGACATGTGAAGAAATTAACAATAAAGCAGACTTTGACTTTGACTTTTTAATCCAGGAATAGGGTTGGGAAAAGTGCAGCTGAATTCCACCAGTAGAATGAAGAAAAAGAGAAGGCCGAGTGGAAAGTTTTTCATCAAAACTACCAAAAGATTCAACTTGAACGGTCTTATTGGTGGGAGCAGTACGACTGTGGTCAGTGTCATTGACAGTGTGTCAGTAAAGCAGTCTAGTTTTTTATCAATTATAGTAAAAGCACTGAGATGATTTACTTATTGGATAATAAAAAGCAAAAAAGATTTTAGGACTTTAGCTCAGGAAATAGGAGATTTTTCTCAGATTGACAGTTTTTTAAATGGTTATAAAGAGTAAAATTAGAAAATCATTGCAGTCCACGGATGTGAATGGCTGCCTTGGGCCCCCAAATGACAACACCCTCTGGGTAAGGCTTAACGTCACATGTAAAATGCAAAGAATGCTGCACCTCACAAAGCCAAAGCTTACATAGAAGGGGTAGGTGGGCCGCCCTGAGTCCAGTAACAATGTTTTGCAGTGCAGGGGGCAGCTCTGCTCCTCCAAGAAAACAGACGAGCCGGTTAGACAGATGTATTGTTGGCTGTTTCAACACCAGAGTTTTTTTTTTTTTTTTTTTTTTTATGTTCTCTTTTGGTGGTGGTGGTGGTGGTGTGTGTGTGTGTGTGTGTGTGTGTGTGTGTGTGTTTGTGTGTTTGTGTGCATGTGTGGGTTGATTTTAACCTCATCATATTTCGCTTGATTCAACACAAGTCAACTAAAAGCCGTGTTGTGTCTTGTGTTGATTCGTCAGGCAGGACACGCCCACTTCACAATTGGTCAAACAATTATTTGTACTCAGATATACTTAGGTGTCTTATGTGGATGCTTCGGTTACTGATTCTGTGCCGACCTTCTTTCTACAGTAACCTTGATGTACACCATTTTGTGCACCCCTCAGTCCGAGCATGTGTCAATTCAAATGAGCAAGTTGATCAAAGATTGGCTCCAGGCATTATTTCTAATTAACTTAATAGTAAACTATTAACTAATTACTTACTTATTCAATGCATATATTAAACAGTTAACAACGTAAACTTGGTAGCTGTAATAATATTCCTGAGGCTGAGATGGTGTTTGTAACTATGTGTTTATATTAATGTCAAATTACATTCTACACATAGAGAGGGATAGGGAATTACAAGTTTAATTTTAATAGCAAAATCCAAAATAATAGTGTGCAAATGAAAAATGTTGATAACCCCGGATTTTAAGCAACACGAGCAATTCTTTGCAAAGCAGTTTTTTAATTACTCATCATAACCCCTGTATAGTTACAAAATCATTGGATAATCATTTTGGATGTTGTTTGGATGACAGCTGTGCACAACTCTTTATTGCAATGAACTACAAAACAAACAGAAAGGTAACATTGTGTCTGTGGCTTGTCTTGTGATCTGTGAAGTGTATTGCACATACTCAAATGTTCTCAAACACAGTAAATGCATTGTCATTCATTTTAAATGGTGTAACCATTAATTATTGTGTACTGCTAATCTGCATTTGCACACTGTTTTTTCATATTTACTGTAAGTCAAATAGGTTTAGAAGCACTGTACTTTCCGTTGCTTGTTTCTTATTGATAGTCAGTATACAGGAACACAGTATTTTGAGTAAGAGTGCATAATCAGGGGGAAGAAGTGATAATAATGCAAAAAAAAAAAAACACAAAGCAAACATTTAAGCTCTCATTCATTATCATTATGTATCATTTTAACGAATAAAGTGACAAAAATGCTATATTTCAACTACATTCTACTTATTCAGATTGCTGGTGTTGCACACTCATAAAGTTTATGTAAAAAGCATAACAAATAAGGCAAAGCCAAAATTCTTCTTATGGTGTCAAAGTCGGGCAGCTCTTTTTGTGTGTATATATGTGTGTGTGTGTGGGGGGGGCAGACATGCCTACCTCAGTCTTTCACAATAAAGAAAAGTACAAGATGGCATCTACACTTCCAAGTCTGTATTGCTTTCATCTTACTCCAGCACATGATCACACAAGCACTGTTTGTGTGAATACGTCTCTGAACCACACAAGTCTGTGCTGGTGTGCCCACAATTTGGTTGGTTGCTTGACGAGCTCTAGAACAGGTTCTCAGCCATGGCAGTGAACAGTGCATGGAATCTCCGCAGTTTATCAGTTCCTCTCTAAATGTATGGCAGTATTTGACGGACATTCACACACGATTAAAAGAGTCGGGCCTGTTTCTTTAGCTCGTTCCTCTTCCATAAGGCCAACCTGTCGAAATCCTCGATGCTCATGCCGAACACTTGGACAAACTCCTCTGGGGAGAGGTGACGCTGGGACAAAGAAGGAAGATCCCTTTAACATGTACTGCCTGTTTTATTTTCTCAGGTGAAATTTCTTCATTATCCTGTCTATCTGGACGAGCAACACTTGAGTAATACAGTGCAAAGTCGAATGGTGACTGTTTATTCTTCTTATTATTATATATTATTATTTCCTTAGTATATATTCTTTTTTTAGAAGAAAGAGTACAATTTACCTCCAGTCTGGATCTCTCAACATCTCTGGGAAGCCTGTTCCTCCCTCTGGTGGTGACAATAAGCGCTTCGTAGGGATAAATCTGCAAGGGAATTCAAACAGGCCTAAAAATCCGATGTCTCATCCATTACTACTTTTTGAATAATTCAAAACATCTCAATAGAATTAAGTTTAAAGAGCTTACCTTGTATTCCGCTGTAATCCAAATAAAAGATAGTTGAGTTAGTGCAATGGATACTGCTTGATTCACTTGTTCAAAAAAAGATTCACATGCTTAAGAAATGTTTCCATATACCTCTGCTTCCCCAGTTGAGTTCATTACTACTGTCGTACTGGTACTGGTAGTAATCGGCACTTTGAGGCTGCAGGTGATTTTGAGTAAAACAGGGTCAGTTCAGCAAGTCATAAAAACAATATACGCTCAAGTTTGTGATGGTAAAGTAAAAAAATGTGAGACAGTTCTAATGGGATTACTTTTTAAAATATTTTTTCAAGGCTCTGCACTACATACAAGGATCAAATTTTGCATATTTTCAGGAAAATGCTTTGTGTGATTCACTGGTGTCTCACCCGTTGTATGCCATTGCGTCCATAACCGGGAAGTGAGGCAGACTTGCAAACAAAATCTAAAATAAAAACATAAACATTTAAAAGTATTACAGTGGTGCAATATCATTTTTCCAGGTTTGACACATCAGTCCTGCACAAGACATGTTATGGAAATATAACATCAGTGACAAACTGCTGCCACTAGACAGCGCTCACTAGCAACAAATATTTGAGGGTGCCTGTAGTACAGTACAATAGAGTTATCTGAAATGCCAACATTTTTCCGTGACAATGTTATACTTTAAAAATGTTGCAATTCAAATGGATGTGAAATTTGCATAACTGCTGTGTGTTTATATTGCTAATCAGACCAATCTACTCACCACTATCAGTGCTGTATTGGGATCGGGGAGCTGTGAGAGGCAAACAATGAGAAGATCATTAGAACTTCTTAACTTCACAAATAAAAAAAGAACTCAAATTTACACAGCAATGAAATGTTTTATTATTATTAAAGCTAGGGAGGATCACACATCATTACAAGCACGATATGGAAGAAAGAGACCCAGTAAGGAGAGGAATCAAACAGAAATCAAGAGCGAGAACCAACAGAGTGCTGTCCCCTCCCATTTGAGAAAGAGCTTTAATGAGAGATCTTACAGCTCATAAATAAACCAGGCTATGCAACACCAGCTGTGCACAGGAGAATGAGTGGGTTTCATATACACATGAATGGATGCATGAATACGCAGAGTGATGAAGAACAGTAGCATGTAGAAATGTCACGTCTGGGGCGAGGAAGAAGTCGGAGGAGGACGAGAAGGGAGATGACGAAAGCGATGGTGCATGCAAGTGAAAAGAAGCACTTTGGTGGGGGAAAAAGGGAACGCAGATGAAGACAAGCTACAACGTGAATGTCAAGGGCTACAAAAAAGAGATTCAAATATTGCTGGGCAATATGGAAAACGTTTTCTGTCACATTGTAAACCAATTTATACGTACCGCCAAACAGATATTTTAAGTTATTCTATTAAAGAAATGATACACTATATTAGAGATACTTATCTTTTCTCACTTTAATTTCAAGTGACATAAAAAAACAGACCTGCATCAACAGAGAAATGAGTCCATGAGTGCTGCTCATCCAAAGCACTGGAAATACTGATCAGGACTATCCTGTCTACAGTAGATTATTAAAAACTGTGAAATATACAAAAGATACAGTCGGACTAAATCCAAGCCAGCAGTTGGGTTGCTCCTAGCCTCGGAGTACAATGAGACTGTGGCAATGGACTTTCATGATCTGGAACTTAGTGTATGGTACCTCCACATCATTGACCATTTCACAAGGTTCAATCAGGCCATCAGAGATAGTCAACTTTTTCATTCACTCTTGGATAAGTATGGAAAAATGGATCTACACTGACAACCAAGAGTTCAACAATGAAGAGATAAAGGACATGGTAGAAAACCTCAATATCGAGACAAAGACAACAGCAGCAGACAGTCAGTGGAATAACGGACTGTTGGAGGGAGACAAAATGACACTGACAGAAATCCTCTTGAAAGTGAAATAGGAAAATTGGTGTGGATGGCAAACTGCTTTAGATCGGGCTCCTATGGCTAAAAACAGTATGATCAATGTGCATGGTTACAGCCCACACCAGCTCATTTTTGGTCAAAACCTTAATCTCTCTTCTGTATTAGTTGATAAACTACTAGCTTTGGAGGGAAATACTCTGAGCACTAAAGTAGGTCAGCAAATATCAGAATTAATTGGGGCCAGGAGAGCTTTCACCGAGGTAGAATGTTCTGAAAGTATAAGAACAGCACTACGCAAACAGCTTAGCTTACAGATGAAAAGTATGAAACAGGAGACAAAGTGTTCTTCAAACAAGTCAGACAGTACAGAGTGGAAAGGTCCTACTGTAGTTATTGGACAGGATAGGTCTGTGGTGTTTATCAGACATGAAGGTCTTTTTCTACGTGAGCACCAGTCGAGGTGAATAAAGTTAGTGTGTTCGTGTTAAATAATTGATAAATAATGTTAACGAGCTCTTATAGGCCAAGTAAATAAGTAACCACAAACTCAGTCCTGACCTGTATCTATACCCTAGCTCCAAATTATGATATTGGAGATTAAAGATATTATTGATATATTTTTTGTGTAATCCTGCTAAATCTACTTGTCCTATATTTGACAGTTTAGTACAACCTCAAAGCTGGAGGGAGGATGAGACGGACACTTGGTACTGGTTCATTCTGGAACCTGTCGTGCCATATGGGAAGCGGGTGCATGAGGGGAGCAAGGTGCTTGCTTACATCCATTGATAGTGTTGTTGTAAGCCGTGGAGCCATAGCCTGTAGTGTTGAGGGTTTCCTTGCTCCCGCTACGAGAATTCCTTGCACTGCCCCAGGGGTCGTTGTCATAGGAACCAGATCTGGCTTTCATCTCCTCCTTTAAGATCATCCTTCCTATGCCACTCCCAATCTGAAAATTTGACGTGCAGAGCCCAAGTAGTGCAAGAGGAACAAACAAAGGGGATCGTTTAGGTACCATACCCCAAGATATGCATAATTTATGCTGTTTCTGACACTATGTTGAAGTAAAGGGGGAAGCGAATAATGAAGCTCTTAACTCTTTGAAGATTGTGACTCCAACTCTCTTCATCTCCTCCTGTTGAGTACCTTCTCCTTGGTACCCGATAGGCTGAGCGGCAACACAGACAGATACAAGACATTGCCTTATGAGTGAAAATAAACTCAAGTATACTCTGATGACTTGAGCCCAGAAGAGGCAGTAAACCATATGGAGTGAAAGGAGTCTTCCATACCCCTGGGGGAGCTGCTGTATGGATAGTAGTCACACTCGGACTGGGGGTATGACTCAGGGGAGTAGGTAGACAGGCTTGAGGATCTCAGGATATCCTCGCTGGTCCTGCTTTTGGTTGCTGTGTTCAAATGATTGCCTGTGGAAAAAGAGAGGCATTTGGGAGAGAAAGGGAAAGCAGATAAAAAAAAAAACATATGTACCTAATCATAGACCGATCAAACCCGACAATCTGGTCTGTCAAATGTTTCAATAGTAGTCTCTCTGAATTACTAGGTTTGCCGTGCCCATATTAGTCATCTGAAATGTGCTTACTTCTCTGCTATTGCCACTTTAAATATTCAAATACCAGCTGAGAAATGGGGTTGCAGCCATAAAACCAGAATGAAAATAGATGTGTCACAGTGTTTTTGCTGAGATGAATAGGATTTCTACAAATTTAATTATGCTCCGATTCATACCAGAAAATTAATTTCAGCTTGTATGTGTGTGCGTGTGTGGCTTGCAAAAAATAGTTCCAGCAATTGTGACAAAAGCATTACGTGGCATTATCTGTTCTCACATTCACACCTGCCTGAGGAGTGAATTGCCAAGGCCTGTAGATGGCTCCTTATGATAGGGTGCAGCGGTAAAACAAAATAAATGTAGCTGCGTGCCATTTTAGATGGTGGCCAACCTAAGAAAGCAACAGTTCACTTCCAAAAGTTGGCTTTTTTAAATGAGACGGTCGAGATTTTGGTAGAATTCTTGATTGTACCACATATGTAGGTCAAACAAATCTGAGTTGCACAAATAGTTCTTAATAAAGTGCTGCAATGAGCCCTGAGGCAACATTTAGATTCTACATTTTGTTTCCTTTTAATTCTGTTACACCGTAAAGTCACAGGCACGCATATGTTTAGATCCAAACCAGGTTTGTGTTGCAAATGTCAATCAGGTACCTGCCAAAGTGAGACTTGAAATGTACATGTAAACAATGAAATGGAAATTGAATTTGGCTGCTTGGGCTGTTAGTCTAGAGTTTGCATTTCAGAAAATTCCTTAATACAGGAACATGAGATGAGAGGAGATTTCTTGGAAAGAAAACCGTTCATAATTGTCCTTCACAGCCACATTCACTTCCCTACGTCATTTTTCGGGGAGATCAATGTTTGAGCCAACAGCAAGAAAATAAGCCTCTTTAACCTGAGTCCGATACTGGCCCAGCCTGAGGCAGGCAGTCATTTCATGAGTGTGAAGCAATCACATTGATGCCACTCTGCACAAAAGCACAGTCAATGGAAGTCAATGAGTTTGACATGCAGCATAATGTCAGATGGATCGCCCCATCACTCTGTGGGCCAGTAACCATGCCGGCCGGCCCTGATCCATGATGCATTGAATTCCAATCCACACAATGCATGACACTAGCGACGGGCATCGTCATCTTCGGGACACACACTTTCCACTTGCCTGACGCCACAATCACAAGTACACAAGTATGTTCACAGTAAAGTTGTGTAGGCTGTACTGTGCTGACATGGAGTTCCCAAAACAAGAAGAGAGACAGACATGAATATAATCCATGGACCGACTGAGCAAAACAGCAAGTACAAGGGAGATTACTTACAGTGGCAAGGTCACCGGGTTAAATGGAGCAGGATGTGGAGGTGGAGGGTAGTGGGAAAAAAAATTGTGATTGGATGCAAGGAAAAAGAGGTGGAAAGAAAAGGGAAATGTTACTGGAGCACCCCTGTGGGACACTGTGTGACATTTTATCAAGATATTTCCGTAGGCTATAAGGGGCTCAAGTTCTCAGAAAACTGACTGATATGAAATAAAATAAACATGTTTGTTAAGTAGTACATAACAGGCTAGTAATCCAAAACCATGCAAATCTTGGGGATTTGGTCTCACATCATATTTCTTTATGTTAGGTTACGTTGATGGTTTGAAAAATCGGATTAGTGCAAAGACAGATTACAGCCTGTGATGTAATTAGCATCATTTTTACGGACAGAAGTGTTGGTACACAAGTTGACAAAATTCACAAAGTGACCATGAAAGCCAACATGCACAAACACGGAACTAACAACAAGGCCACTTGCTAAAATACTGTGCTAATGTAATATAGCTGTTGATAGTGAGTATTTCTAGTAGAACATTCTGGTCAAGTTGAAGAAAGTAACAGCTTGAGTTAGGAGACAAAGTATTGAAATACAGCAGCTAATACAGCAGCTTCCAGTGGATTTCTGCCAAATAGTGGTCAACAATCTAGGTCGAATCATAATAATCTCTATCGTGATTTCATACTTTACATGAAATACTAAAAGTTATTTGTGTTTCCCCACACATTGGAACATGATGGCTGAGCAGAGTTGACTTTCTCCAAGGTCTGTGGCAAAAACTTACCCGTAAATCTAGTCTCACCACTTGTAAATGAAGGAAGTCAAATTGCTGTTAGAGTTTGCAAGCTAGGTTTTGTTTTTAGATTGCTGTAGTTGAAATAACACTAACTGGAATGTCAATACTAATCCATAGTTGGTCCTAAAGGTCTGTTGAAAGACATCGATAGATCAATAATGACATGGTTGTCAAAGCACAGCATGACTACACTGACAGGAGGACAGGCAGGCTAAGGCGGGGCTAACTGCACTGTACCCGTTCTCTTATAGATGGGAGGCTTCCTGTAGATGTTGGGCTCCCCTGTGGCTGAGGAGAGAAAGAGGAGATGGGAAATTGAAACGCAGTGGCATAAAAGAGGAAAGGCTAGAGGTTGTGACTTGCTATTGGAACAATGGGATGAAGAAACAGGGAGAGGTTGCGAAGCATGATTAAATCAGGTCAAGTATGCTGTATAAGAGGATAGACCAAAAGGAATTCTCTTTTGTATAACAAGACTCCTTTTACATATTATTCACATCCTGTCAGTCCCGAGGAACCTGATGTTGTTCCTCCGAGTGATTAGTGGCTCGTGTAATGAAGTGGTGACGAGTCCTACCAGGTACATGAAAATGTTTTGGGGGGTGGATGAGGGTTGGAGTGTTGGACCGTCCCTCTTGGCCGTAGTATGGTGAGCTCCTGCCACTCTCGGATCCTATAGCCAATCATACCAAAGCATTGGTGAATATGAGGGTCCAACACAAAATGAAAAATAAATAAATAGCAGTTTCGAAAGTCACCTAGTAAATTCCACATTTTTATATACATACACACACATCGACTTGAGTATCGATTTTTAAATGCTCACCAGGGTAACCGAAGTGCTGCGGCGAGCGAAGCGCAATGGGTGACATGCCTTGACAAGTGTAGGTTGGGGAGTCAATGTAACCTGGACTGGAGCATCGCCTCTGCTTCATGTCCAGGCAGTTGTAGTCCTTGACACGTGAGATGAGATGACAAAATAAAAACACAGAAGTGGTTGAGAGTGATCTTAAATGGTCTTACTGTAACAGTGCGAAGGGGAATGCCTACCTGAGAATACGGAGAAAGTGTCCCAAGTGACTGCAAAATCAAAGAAGGCAGACATGTTATTTCCAAGTCCAAACATTTTATCACATCAAAAATAATCAATACAGATTAAGTATGGACAGTTGTGCTGCCCCTTGGCAGGCAAGCTGAGAAGCATACTTTTAAACAGGGTGAATTTGATGACTTTATAAAGAGCTACGATCAGGGGCGGTTTGTATTCATTTGAAATAACACAAATTCAAATTGGAGACACTGGATAAACAGGACAGTGAATTATATTTGAATACATGTTTGAGTGGCTGTCTTGCAAGTTGCAGTTGTTTGATTTAGTCATGTAAAGTATTACATTTCATATAACCCCAATACAAATGCAATGTGCAAAGAGATGTGCAACGCACAAGCATTTTTCCTCGAGTGTCTATCTGGAAAAACTTAAAATTTCTCCTTAAATTACAGACCAGAGCCACATTTGGCCTGGAGTGTGTAGCAGTTGTACCTCCCCATAGCTGTAAGTCAAGTCTAGCCTGTCATCAGAGGTGTATCTCTGGTAGGGCTGGTATGAGGAGCATATGAGGTCTGGATGCTGGACTTCATATATGGCCTTGATCTTTGGGAGGGCAGCTAGGTCCTTATAATCTAGGAACTCATTCGCCAATCTGGCCTGGAGAGAGGACAAACGCACATACAACCACCAACACAGACACAACAGCAACCACATGAACGACACCCAGAAATATGAAGTCCATGAGTGATGGCAAACAGAACATGCAGCAACAGAGAACTCAAAGCAGACGCATGAAAGCCTGTGCAAGCACCTGTTTAATTGTACGCCAATGTGTGTGCATGCGTCTGAAGGGTTTGAGAAGTTGTTGACCTTCAGGAGGAAAGACAGCTAGAGTGCGGGAGGGGGAGCGGAAACATCATGGAAGGCAAGTGTGTTTACACTACATTTGTCCCTCATCCATCACCTTAACCACAAAGGTCATTGATTAAGAGATGAGAGGCAAGTGTGGCCGAGCAGAGTTGAGTGAGACCCCCACTTGCACGCACTGACAACACACAGCAACACTCAGCAGTTCGCCATGCAGAATGCCATGACACACACCCTATAGAAATGGATTTCTGGAAAACAGTTATCGCTGCTTACTACTTGGGTAACTTTATTGAGTCCTAAATACACTAAATACTATGAACAACTTACTGTACATCTGACCATCCACAATATTCTGCAATCACAATTTGTGTCTAGTATTTTGCCAATAAAAATACAATAATCATGAGTTTAAGAAAATGGTGCATCAAGAGCTCGTACAAAAAAGGTGAGCTGAGTGGCTGGCTACTGTGCAGAGAAGATGCACCG
Source organism: Syngnathus floridae (assembly GCF_059516105.1). Taxonomy (NCBI): domain Eukaryota; kingdom Metazoa; phylum Chordata; class Actinopteri; order Syngnathiformes; family Syngnathidae; genus Syngnathus; species Syngnathus floridae. The sequence continues at coordinate 11,690,959 of NC_142413.1, read as the reverse complement.
GTTCGGACTCTGACGGGATACTGTAACCATGAACATTTATGGATACAAGATATTATGGGAAGGATAACAAGACACACTTGTATGTAGTTAGTAGTTAGTTTCTTGTTGTGCTGTTTGCTCAATACCACAACAAGGGACTGTAATTTGTGACATGAATGAGCAAAGAAAGTGAACAGGCCATGGGAGTGAGCAGCAGCCCTCGGGTTGGTGTCGAACACTCTTTTCACGTATAGTTCATTAGTGCTTTTGTGTTCTTATTTAAGTCATATCGATGTGTTGGTGAAAGCAAGGAGGTCTAAAAGATGCAAAGACAATTGGCTACTTACACAAATAACTCTATTAGGAGAACCAATGGAAGAGCCTGGAGGAGAGATGGAGGTCTCAGACAAGCGTCTGTGCTGTGAGGTAGCAACAAACCAAACAAAGTACATATTGAGAAACCCACAGTTTCATTTTTAACCCAACCAATTAAAACTTCAATACTTTCAATCTCACCCTGAGCCTCCGCTCTGCTCTTGCTGCTTGCTTGCATAATGGGTGCCACACCTCGCACCCTGAAGTAGAGTGAAGGACAGAGGTGAATATGGACAGATGAATAGGTTTTGCATCACATCTCACCTGTCAGATACATTTCCTCTCCCTCTTTGAACATCATGTTACAGCGAGCACAGCGGGCACAAGTTGGATGGTAGTGCTTCCCTCCAGCCTGAAAGAGAAGAGGAGAACAAATATTCGCAACAGATTTAACCACAAATACCATCTCAAAGGGGGCATGTTATGGACACTTGACTCCTTAATGCACACAAATAGTTCAGTGTCTGGGTGGGGGGAATCCATCCACCCATCAAGTATCAAATTAAACAAGCGAGTGCATCTTTTATCTACCCAGTTCTAAAAATACGCCTGCCATTTTCAAACAAGCCACAAAACTACGTACACTGTTACTTGAAGCCAAATATTAAGACGACCACCAAAGTTAGCATGAGCACAGACTTACCCATTGGGAGCTGCACCTACTCTCACGGCACTATCTCAACTGTGATAAGTTGCCACATAGCTGTTGATGACTCCAATCATAATTAACTCTTCTGACTACCGTCTTAATACAGCTGATCAGTGGAATTTTGATAATCTGTACGTTAAGTGGTAGAGAACATAACAACGTGCTCGAAAAAAACGAACAACGATTAGAAATCAGCATGAGGATTTTAGTTTGGCAGAAAAAAGTTTAGCAGAAAAAATGTAACTCTGTTTTGTTTTTCAAATATTTCTCCAGTGCAATCCTGCTTTAGATGTGTCATCTGTTTAACACATGATCACAATGGCTTCATAGTTCTTGAGACATCATGAGACATCATCTTAATATTGCCTGTTTGTTGGAATCACATGCAAGCCCATTCCTCTTCTCCTCCCTTCCATAATTAGAGAAAGTGAGCAAATGTGCAAAAGTGAATGTGGACAATGCGCTGTGCATGTTTGTATGCGTGCGCACGCATGTGTGTCATGGATACGGAAAGAAAAATGTCACCATGCACGTGGTGGCAACACACCTATGCAAACACCACTCCATTTAATTCAGTCTCGTCCTAAATGCAGTTCTTACCGTCACACGTGCCTCAGTGTACATAGTTGATGTCTGAGGCGTGCCCCCAAACCATCAACTCTACCTTTCTGACACACCATCAGGGAATTGCTATTTATAGACACACTGCCAACATGTATGGTGTGTGCCACAGAGACCTGAGCTGTTTATCTTAATGCACCCACACAGATCTCATATAGGCTATTGCATGCTGTTAATACGATCATCGTAACTAAAAATGTTCTCTACGATGTGCAGGAAATCATCTAATGTCATGTTAATCATGTTAAAGTCAAAAGGGATGCATTTCTGTCTCCTGATTTCCAAGAACAGAGAGTTAGTGTCTTTGGTCACATGCTACAGTATTTGCACAACAGCTGAAACCTGAGGCATTAAGAGGTTGTTCTAAATTTACTATTGATTAAATGCAATGCATTTTGACAAAATACTTATTTTTGCTTCAAACTTGGACTTCAATTTCACCTTTCAGGCATGGGAGTCTTGTGGTTCGATTTGTACCGTATTGGCCCGAATAGAAGACAATGTTTTTTGCATTGAAATAAGACTGAAAAAATGGGGGTCGTCTTACATTCAGGGTTGAGACATTATACCCATTCACTTGTGCGCAGCGGTAAGTTAAAGGTTGCTGGTATCGACTGAGTATGTTGCTGTGATTGTGCGCGTCTTTGACACAAAGTAAGTACATACATTTCATTGTTACTACTGTTGTGCCGTTTGTCTGACTGCCGTTTGTTTCGTGTGTGCGCCGTTTGATTGATAGTTTCCGCGCACTCCTTTAAGTTTGCTTAGCATCGTACGAGTAGCCGTTACGCAGCAGTGGTGAAAACAATATACGTGCACAGGAGCGTTCCTTGAGTGAGACATACATAGTATAAGCAGGAATGAGACAGAGGGTGAGAGGGAGGGAGTTAGAGATAAAGACTGACATGTCTCTGTGTCTATAAATAACTCAAGAGAGGCACAAAGCACTTTACACCAAACGTTCTGATGAGCAAAGGAGCTCAGGGACAAGAAGTGTGTCTGCGTGTGTGTGCGTGTGTGTGTGTGTGTGTGTGTGTGTGTGTGTGTGTGTGTGTGTGTACGTGCGTGCGTGTGTCTGTGCGTGTGCGTGCGCTACATCCTAATGCCATAAAACCATCCAAAGGTATTTAATCAATCTCTGCTAATCTCTTTCATTAGTTCCAATCCAAATAGTCTCATAAATGTTCCATTCAACATTTCAAGTCCATTTGCTCTGGCCTTCTGTTTTTTTAACCTTTCTGCCTCTTTTCTATGTAGATTTCTACCAGAGACTTTCCACTTTTCAAACAATCAACTTTCTGTTTTTTAGTCCCGTCCCTCTTTTGATGTGGTGTTTGTGACATATTTTGACATAAATAAGAATAATGTAAGAAACAACACTTATGGCACAATAGTAAAAATAATAATAATTTTAAGTGCTGAAGGAAAAACCCACAAAAATGTATTACGACTATTGTTCAGAGGGTCCACCTACGAACCTCTCTGTGTGGAGTTTGCATGTTCTACCCGAGCCCGCATGAGTTTTCTCCGGGCACTCTGGTTTCCTCCCACATCCCAAAAACATGCTTGATAGGCCGATTGAGCACTCTAAATTGCCCCTAGGTGTGAGTGCGAGTGTGGATGGTTGTTCGTCTCTGTGTGCCCTGCGATTGGCTGGCAACCGGTTCAGGGTGTCCCCTGCCTACTGCCCGATGACCGCTGGGATAGGCTCCAGCATGCCCGCGACAAAGCGGTACAGAAAATGGATGGATGGATGGATGGATGGATGGATGGATGGATGGATGGATGGATGGATGGATGGATGGATGGATGGATGGATGGATGGATGGATGGATGGATGGATGGATGGATGGATGGATGGATGGATGGATGGATGGATGGATGGATGGATGGATGGATGGATGGATGGATGGATGGATGGATGGATGGATGGTTATAATATTTGAATCCAAATCCAAATATTTGAATTCAAATATGACTATATTTTGAGTTTAAATAGTTTTTGAACAACAGAACTACACAACTAACTACACAAAGCACATGTATATTTAATGTTTAAAATTTATAAGGGTACTTGTATATATGCATCCACCGAGGAGCAAGGTAAAAATGCATCAATTATCACCAGATGTATCAATTATCATATCTGTATTATCATGATTAAAGAAAAAAAAAAAATATATATAGATACTTTCACTGAAAACAATGCAACTTTAATTCATCCAGCCATTTTCTATTGTACTCTCATTATAGTCACAGGCAATTGGTGCCTATCCCAGCTGACTTTGGACGAGAGGAAGGGTACACCATGAACTGGACGTCAGTCAATCGCAGATCAAATCATTTGAAAGCCATTTTGAGGGGAATGGATGACAGCAGTTACATTTACATTCACATCTATGCACAATTGAGTCTTCAAATAACCTGACTTGCATGTTTTTAGAGTCTCAAGAGAAAAGCCACAAAAGCACAGAGAGAGACAGCCGACAATTAAATCCAACCAAAAGGAATAGCACATGGGATTCACTTAAAATTATTAAATATTGATAGTGACCAGGGAGACTAAAAGTTGCAGAAACTATTTTATTGCATTCTCTGCATCTAGAAACATTATCTTGAATTAAATCTGGATTCCACCTTTCTGCAAAGTGATTTTTTTTGTCGTGGGAAAAACTACCACTATCACGAGAACAGCCTTCCAGTATGTTTTGTACCTGTAATGGCACTAAATAACGTAAACTTAAACTTTTCAATGGTTATAAAGTAAAAACAGTTTGAAACTGTACCACAGGTTTTGGTCAAACATAGTTTTATAGTACACCAAAACCCCATGACTGACTTTAAACCACTTTATCCCTAAATAGAGTGGACTATGCTTGACGAATGCAGATGGGTTTTTTCAGTCTGGTTGAGCATGTCAAAATGTTTATCATAGTCTAATCATAAGTCGCACATTCCCCAAGCACAGCGGGGCTTAAACAGATGAAATGTGACTGCTCAATTGTGATAAGGCTGATTATTCTCAGTTAGCGCAGTCATCTCCTATTTGAATATTTCTTAATTACTGTGCATATCCTCCCAGCTAAAACTCAGTTAGCATTGTGTCACTTCTGAAAGTGTTCTTGAGTCTCACCTCCAGAACCCTTCCACTTATGTATCTGCTGCAGCCCTCACATTTCACCCCATACTGGGCATGGTAGTCCGCCTCGCAGTATGGCACTCCATCCCTACAACCGAGAACACAAAAAAAACTGTAATACTAAGTTTCATGTCTGAAAAAGGAGTGGACACTAGAGAGGAATCATCATAGTCAAACTCAATTCCTTCGTGGATCCAGTTTGCTGTTTTGACATGTTTTCAGATAATTATAAAAGCAGGAATTATCTTGTTGTTTGTTGTTTGTATCTTGTTTGAGTTGATTTGTTGCCATTATAAAACCAAGTCAAGTCACATTCCCAGAGTTGACAAATATTAATGACATTCCCTGAGCTTGACTCCGAGGAGGGCAAGGGAAAGAAAAAAAAAAAAAAACTGAAAAAATTAAAACCTTTCTTACAAAGTATATGCAATGTTATGGATAGCCTTTTAATTGGCATACAAGTGTGTAAATAAAATAATCAATAATAATCCAACTTCAGTTGAAGATCTCACACATTTAATTTTTTTAGCATCCTTCTCCTCACACTTTACGTGACAGGTCGCACTGATACAAAATCAATAATAATCCAAATTCAATTGAAGATCTCAAACATTTCAGTTTTTTAGCATCCTTCTGTTTACACTTACTATGTGACAGGTTGCACTAAAAAGTCAACCACTGTTAAATGCAATCAAGCGATCAAAAGATACTATACCTTGACTTGACTTGGAAAGCAAACAGTGAATCCATGATTCTGTGTGCGAGGCTTATTTTGAAATGTGTTGCAAAACACAGAAAGTTAAAGAAATAGAAAATCACTTGCCCAGAGTTAATTATCAAATTCTTGGAGACTTTATGACTGTAAGGGGTTTCAACTTTGAGACTCACTCCACAGTATATTGGTTTTTGTTGGTCTTTGCATGCTCACTTGCTGATGTACTCTCCGGTGAGGACCATGTTGCACGTTTGACATCTGAAGCAGCTGACGTGCCATTGCTTCTCCAGTGCCAGGAGAGACTGACCTTGCTTGATCTCTGCTCTACATCCAGCACAGTCTGGAGAAAAAGAGCAAGAACAACACAGAGGAGGGAAAGACAGGGGATGGGAATTGAGTAGCAGAACAAAATGAAGAAAATAGGTTATGTGCTGCTAAAATGTATTCGGTGGCAGGGTGTGAAGGGCGAACGTGATGCTATAAAAGGATGACGTCATTAATGTCAATTTGATTTCAATTAATTGTTCAGCCCTGGTGGACACTCAGTGGAGATTTCAGTCTGTGCGTACACCGCAAATAAGAGCATGAATGCGATTTGTTTTCCTTGTCCTATGTTGCCTCTCGGATTTCAATGTTGAATTTTGGTGTGTGTGCATACCCCACTTGGGCATCCTTCTATACTTGTCTACCAATCTGCTGAAGCCCACCTTATCTATAGCTTTGCAAATGCGGTATAATGCTGAGCTAAGCTAATGTTGTTTCTTCTTACAATTGTAAAACTGTGATTGAAAGTAAGAAGAAAATGAGCCAAAGGTCCTGCATGCTATCTCCACCAGCAATTAACTGTATTTCACATCACTAACAGGACTATTTAGATCATGAGGGTTTACATGATTTGTGGCTCCCGAGTATCACACTACAGTACTTGGGAAATAATTACTTATTCCCATTAGGACTTGGCTTCGGAGTATCTTCTTAGACATGATCAACTGGCCCTTGGAGAAGTATACCCACTAACAAAGAGACTGCTTCACTCTGCAAACTGTCAGCCACGACAAACTGCACTTGACTGTGAAAAACTGCTGCAGCGTCAGTGTATTTGCTGGTAAAATACTATATTGAAACTGTCATTCAGTGGTGGTGGTGCTGGTTCAACAAAGCCATGACTTTATTTCTCATTGTGAAGTTTTTTTCTACTGAGTCATTATGCATTTGCTTCTTCTGATGATGGCAGTTCTTCCAGAACTCATTGCAAGTCATTATGTACAGCTGTATCAACAGTGTGTAATACACAGTTTAAATGCCTCATCTATGTGTAACATCTTTTGGGAAATGGAACTGGAGTATAATATGTAAACTCTGTTACGAGAAACACAAAAATCGACAATGGAAAGACAGCTACAAATTCAATGTATCCCCTGATTGTACCGCAGTTACGTATCTAATAAACAAAACTAGTCATACTACCTCCTGTACCCTCTAAGCATGCATTTGCATTCTTACAAATCATATTCACATCACAGAACTTCAGCAGAACAGGCTGCCTAAAAAAATACAGAGGATTACATTTAGAGGTTGCCCTCTGAGCACCATCACACACTCTGACAGAGTGATGAACACGCATCTTGGGAACCATTTGGATTTTGTACTCATGAATGAAGCAAGCCCGGGAGAACAATAGCTTAGTCCTGCTCCACCATCTTTTGTTACTCCGGAGTCAGTGAGCATTCGTCAGCGTTTTACGTACCAAATTAATTATTCCCTTTAAATCACTACCGTTTTGGTTTGTTGTTATAGTTTTAATTTTCCAACATTTTTCCATCAATGAGGTAGACTATGTGTTCCTTCTGAGGACTCCATTATTCTGCTGGCTGACCTCAATGCTCATGTAGAAAATGACAGTGAAACCTAGATACCCACCCGATCTGAACCAAAGTGGTGTTCTGACATTGGACTTTTGGGCAATTATCAACTTTGAAGTTGTGTAGTTGTGAATTTGTGGCCCCATGTTTTGGAATCTCGAGTGAAAAGAGGGGCAAAGCTGTCAACTCAGAGACTTGACTTAACTTGTTGGTCTATGTGTGCCCTGCAATTGGCTGGCAAGCAATTCACAGTGTGAAAACCCACGCAGGCACGGGGAGAACACGCAAACTCAACACAGAAAGGCCAAAGCCGTAATCTAACCCCTAACCATTGCTTCACTGTATCGCCCTTTCATCTTTTACTCTGAAGTAAACCTTCCCCAAGCCAGGCTTCTTAATTTAAACTTGGAAAAGATCTAGTCTTTCCTTGAGACAGCAGAATGTTTAACTGGTAGGAGAAGAGTATGACTAGTCTAGGGAAGTCTAGTCTAATCCATTTTCTGGAAAGCTATTCCAATACATCCGAGATTAAAATGTGAATTAATTTACAACTAGTTTTAATCCCTGTATGGGAACCTGTACATCAATGTCTTGTGTCGGTAGTGACAAATGAATGATGAGTGTGGTAAAATGCATCATTCTTAGTGGGCACAATGATCTGACAGAAATTTGATTAGCTAAATGTGCAAAGTAGGGTTACGGACACATCAAATTAGAGTCTGCGTCGGGTAGCTCAAACAGAAGGGAGAAAGCAAGGCAGATGCTGGACTTACGGCTTGGCCCGTGGATTTTGATAGGTTCATTTGGCTTGGCCAGTGAGTGAGAGCATTGCTGGCACACACAGTCCTTTCCACTGAATGTCACTCTGTCTCCGATGGGAAAGGGTTTGCTGTGGAAGTAAAAACAGGCAGAGAATTAGAACCAGTAATAAGGACATAACAGTGGTTCAAGTGCTGAGAATAAACCCAGAGATAGCAAAATTTGCTGGCAGGAATTCAGTGAGCTATATCCATCCACTTGAATATAAGATGCATCAGCTAAAATTTGGGAAAAATCCTGTTTTGTTCATATAAAAGCTACACCAGACTCTTTTCTATTACCTGTATTACCAAAACAAACCCTCTTACAATATCAAAAAATAAGAAAAATCCATAGATAAACCACACTGGACTATAAGCTTCAAAGTTTGTGCAAAAAGTAGCGGCCTATAATGCGGAAATTATGCTATATATAAATTCCGATGTGAGTGTGAGTGTGAGTGTATGTGTGTGTGTGTGCGTGCGTGTGTGTGTGTGTATGTGTGTATGTTAAACCCTAACCCAATGAACTTTGAGGTGGACTAACCAGTGCTCCACTGTGACGCTTATATATATATATATATATTTTTTTTTAAGATGGTTGCTTGTCTCTGTGTGACCTGCGATTGGCTGGCAACCAATTCAGGGTGTCCCCCGCCTACTGCCCGATGACTGCTGGGATAGGCTCCAGCACGCCTGTAACTCCCATGGGGATAAGCGGTATAGAAGATGGATGGATATATATTTAAAATTACTTTTAAAATTACAGCATGATCTTATTTACTACTCCGCTAAGACCTGGAAATGGCATAAAGGCCCCGGAGTCACCAGCAGAGGAGCAGCACACATTGTGTCTGCTGTAGACCCTGAGGCAGATTTGTTCCCTCTGCCTTGGTTCAGTAACTAAGTATGTAAAACACTCAGCTCTTGTTTCTGTTAGGTGCAACTGTCCCCAACGTACCCTGCCATTAATAGAGCACACATTTTTTTCTCTGCTTACCGTGGCTGATTTAAACTACAAATCCCAATTTCTATGAAATTGTTAAGTTGTGTAAAATGTAAAAAAAAACGTGATTGTTTTTTGCAAATATCCAATCATTTTGAATTTGATTCCTGAAACACATTCCAAAAAAGGAGAGGCAGGGGCATTTATCATCGTGTTACAGCATCTTTCCTTGTTATAAGACTCAATAGGGGTATGTCCTCCAATGTGCAGAGAAGGTATGCTATTGCACACTTTTCAACCATGCAGATTCTTCCATCGACCAAAGTGTATCACCTTCATGAAATGCACACACTCTGGATGAAGAGACCTTGAAATGAGGGCGACCCTTGATAAATCTCCTTGTGACTTAGGAATCTTTTGTCCTGCACGCTCCAGAGGCTGTACTAAGGTCTAGCGCAGGGGTGTCAAACTCATTTCACATTGTGGGCCACATACGGCCTCGGTAGATGTCAAGTGGGCTGGACCATTAAAATTATACCATACTATGCTATAAATAACCAAAATATCATGTCTTTCCTTTTTTTTCCTTTTTTTGTGTGTAAAGAAGCACAATAACATGAGGAAAATGTTGTAATTTAATGAACATTCCTTTTCCAAACCATTAATAGCATTACATTCACATGACTTAAAACATTAACAGTAATGCACTTTAAGAGTAAACGAGATTTATAGAGAAAGGAATTTTTAAACCATTTACACATATGTGCATATAAAATCTAAATTTAATCCCTGCCTACACCTTACAAACTAAGGAAAGTCCTATTACATGTGTAAAGAAGAAAGTATTCACATGTCCTGTAAATGTGTAAACTTCATACATGAAACACACATACACATACAATACATATTGAACATTCATGGAGTTGCATGAACAGTAGAAATCCACCATATTTTTTTGTTGTGAAGTTGCTGACTAACATTAAACTGCACACTTTTTTAATCACAACAGTAAGGAGTCATGGTTTTCTGATTGGATTGCTTGTATCGGATGTATTAAAAAGTGAATGAACAAAACACAAGCTCCTTCGAAGTAACCTGTAGATGAGCCGCATGTACATCACTGGCGATGATCAATATAACGTCTGGATCAATATGAAGTTAATTTTAGATTAGAAGTGTGCAATGTGTTCCAAATGGATTTCAATCTAATTCACATTCTCTGGAAAAATCCACAATCCGGTTTTACAGGAATCCTCAGATTTCAATGGGTCACACTTCTTTGGTGGCTGGTACCGTATTCAATTGAAGATGCAGTAGGTTGAAAAGGATTTGAAAAACAATTTACTCCGTTGATATTTAGATTTAACGCAATGTCACAACTACACTGAAATTGGGAGTTTTGTATTGACAGCACTACAATTCAAAGGAATCTTGGTCTTTGTAGTACGGGAAGTGTTTGCGCAGCTTCCTTGAGAAAAACTTCAATGCAGTGATTTTCTGTGTACTGTGAAAATACCGCAGTTTGAGTATTTTAAGAGTACATTTGTGTGAATAAGTCCCTATGCTGAGTGCACAACTCACACAACATGATGTAAACAGTCATGGCGGAAACCGGAGATCCGACAGAAAAGCACACTTTTGGTGTGAGGGCAAAACAGACATCTTTACTCCTATGGTGAGTGACATGAATATGATGTGTTTTGGTTATGGTAGAAAGTAACAAGAGCAAATGACGTCCAAATTGCGCCATGACGTCGATGTGCGGGATATTTAAATGCACAAGTATCTCTGTTTGTTCAGCCATCTAAACAGGTTATTCAGATTTTTTCAGACACCCAAAATGGCCTTAACCCGGATATTGACTGCATGTGAACGTAGTCGCTCTTTTGAATTGCAAAACAATAGCATTAGGATGCTTTGCATAGAGGCCTCTACCTGTGGTAGAAACTCCCTCGTTAATATTCCATTCAATGGTAAAAAGATAGTGGCGCTACCTTTAACCAGCTTCTTCGATCGTAACTTATACGTTGATTTTTCCTTGCCATTTTCACTTTTTTTTTTTTTGTCTCTGCGGCGAAAATGACACTCCATTCACACGTATGACTGAAAAGTGCACTTTTTCCTGTGGTGCGTGAAAAGACAATAATGTGTTTTATTTATGGTAGGAAGTAACAAGTGGACATGTGTTTCAAATTGAGTGCAGATATGACATTTGACCTTGGCCTCATCAGTAAGTTGCTTTATCAGCAACGCTTTAAGATTTTACGATGTTAAGATGTTTAATGCATGTTTTAACTAGCCCCCGAAGTGAAGCTATTTTTGGTTATACTTGCAGCTTGCCCTTTTGATCATTCCCCATGAAAACCTTAGCACAGAAATCTGCTTTCTGATTTCATTAGAGCTGAGGAAATGATGACAATCGCAAAGGCAGGTCATGGTGGAATGACAGAGAAGGGCGTTGTGATGTGGATGCTGATAAAGAGAAGAAAGATGATAACCGTAATAATGAAGAGCGCGACTAAGGGGGGCAGGATTGAGGTTGGGAAGAATAATGCAGGGAAGTTAGGGTGGGATAAAATGTCAAAACTATTTGACATTGTCTTTATCCCTTGTCACAATGATACATTTTATTTAAAAGTAATTCTGCAGAGGGGCTAGCACATCTGTTTCTGTCACGAAATCTAGGTTCAAATGTCAGTTGGAACATCTTAAATTGAATTTGCATTTTCTCATCATGCCTGTGTGGATTTCTCCAGCTACTCTACACCTGAAAAAACATGCTTGTTAGGTCAATTGAAAACTTTTAAAGCTGTACTGTTCATACAGTAGATATGAACATCTGTGATTGGCATGCATGTGTCTTGCACTTGACTGATGTACCCAGCCTCACTTGCTGAGTCAGCTGAGAGTGACTTCACCTCACCCGTGACTAATGAGGACAAGCACTAAAGAAAATGCACGGAAAGAAATCCTGTAACCATTATTGGGATCTATAAAAAATAGACATACAAATACTATATAGGCTTTTTCCTGGGTTCATGTAATCTGTTTTACTGTTTCTTTTTTTTGCTGTAATAGTCTAATTTTCACCATTTCGTGGTGCAGACAATAAAATCATCAACATAACAATTAGCAGACAAAAAAAAATCTGAAAAAAAATAACTACTGCATATTTATTTCTCTGTCAAAAGGTGGAGGATATCAAGAAAAGAAGGGGCCAAGAAAAGCACTGCAAGCAGACAGCAGGGAAAATGAGATCCGCCCCATGGATTCTTGCTGTCTCTTCCAGTGTGCTCCAAATGTACTGACATGACTTCTCCATTGACGGCCTTTGAACATGGGCTGTGTCTGAATGTACACATTATTGCCTCGGTATATAGTGCACCAGATAGGGGTTACGCCATTTTGGGGTGTCCGAATGCCCGGGGAGCATAAATGTAGGGCACTCAAAATTACCCCCAATGCACTTGGAAAAGCAGTAACCATAGATGTTCAACTCAAAAGTTGAATATAGACCACAATGCACTGCAAGCCAATCACAGGGCACACAGATGCAAACAACCATGCACTCTCACTACGGGCAATTTGGAGTGCTCAATGAGCATACCATCCATGTTATTGGAATGTTGGAGGTAACCGAAAACCTATGCAGGCACGGGGAGAACATACAAACTCCACACGGGGAGTCCGGACCCAGAATCAAACCCACAACCTCTGCACTGTTACGCAGACGGGCTAACCAGTGGCATATTATCATATTATTAGGAAACAATGTTTTGAGCAACCACATTATGATATTACTGAACCATAAACAATCTAACATGGCTTTCAAGGAAAAACAACACCCGCAAGAGAGACCTCCAAACCAGCATGCAAATGCTTCACCCCTGCTCTTGGAAGGACCAGACACAATAGCAGAAGCACCAATACTTGAAGTGTCTGGTTTGACCAGTGGGAAAAGGGGCCTACCACCTAAACAGATGACGCCAGCTCCTGGCTGGCAACCTCGAGTGGCACAGACATGCTGTAGGTCACATACGGTTCCCCGGACTGGTACGCGCCAACACGGGCGGACCTGAGCCACCTCTGGCAGTGGTCAATCTGGCCTCTGCGACCACACAGGGGGAACCGCAGTCAACACAACACGGGGACCACTCCATAGCAAAGTGAACTGTCCGACACAAATGGGCAAAGCCGAATGCAGGGGCCACAGTCACCAGATGCGCACCACCAGCGGCTCATGGCCAACAAGAGCAGAAAGTCACATGCACCAAAAATAAAAAAAAGCAAACTCAAAGCAACTCTGCTGCCAAAACCCGGCAGCAGTTTCAATACGAAGGGAGGGGTAATGGCAAATGGCCTATAGCTAGGAAGGGGCACGCACACACAACCATTGCGAGCAAGGAAGAAGGGACAAAATAGAAGCCGGTTACGCTGGCCCCTTTAGCTATTTTATAATACCATATTACAAAGAAGGAAGAAAACAGTGTGGCTATTTGAGTGGTTGTTGACAATACTGTTAACTCAATGAAAGGAAAACAGCATAATTTTTGTCATAAAAAAATATTCAATAGAGACAGCATTTTTGATCAGGTGTTAGATCTGTGATGCTGTGACCCCATTCACCTGCAAATGTTAAAACAAAGCAAAACTAGTTGGTGATGATCCACCATGAATAGGTGTCGCTCGGTGTGCGGTGGGATTTTGTCAATCTGTGGTTGCAACTGTGATGTGTGATGGCGAGTGTGCTCACATGTACCTGCAGACACCGCAGACAAAGCACTTGGGGTGGTAAGTCCGTCCCAGAGCAGAGACCACCTCGCCCGTGATGAAAGTGTTGCAACGGTCGCACCGTGTGCCGTACAGTCGCTGGTAGTCTGCTGTGCAGATGTACTCGCCTTTCTTCTGGAAAAAGCCTGACCTCGCCAGATCACAGTTACACACTGTGGAAAGATGAGCGAAAATGTGTTATCATAATGTACAGTACATTGTAAGGTTTCTCAAAATAGTTTTAAAATTAAAACATTCCAATAATTGTTTCAGATATGTTTAAAAATCCATAGCTAATGCTTAGAATTTTTCACAATATCACATATGTCCATACATACATCCACAATAATATCTTACAAAGTACCATAGACAGGTTTTGTCCATATTACCATCTCAAAATTGTGCACAAATGCTAACGGAGATGCTAACGAGTGCGCCACTAAGCCGATTCCCAATTTCATACTATTAATTAATAAAATAATAATAATAAGTTGATAACCAGTAATTTTACCAGTGAAAATTAGATTCTGCCCATTTATGATGCAAATTTACGTAAACCAAGATCCTTTGCGAATTTAATTAGTTTTTGTATCCGCCTGTATGATTCCAATGTGTGTGTTTGTATTGAAAATTGGCACAGAGGCATTGTCCCACAACTAAATTTGCTCTTGTGGATTTATAGTGGAAAAATCACTGTGCACAGCTACCGCATGAGAAGAACTTGACAAAACAGCAGACCACAAGCTTTTCTCAACAACTGTGTGTGTGTGTGTGTGTTTGTGTGTGTGTGCGTGCGTGCGTGCGTGCGTGTGTGTGTGTGTGTGCGTGCGTGCGTGCGATGCCATGTGAGTGTTGGCTCTAAATGGTGTACCCAAATCAGACTTTATGCTTCAACATTTTGCCATAGAGCTGTCAATGAATTCCAATGGGGTTGGCAGGATACTAAAAGGCCTTTTATGTAGAACAGTGGTCAGCATGGTAACTGGTGTCTGGTTTCTTCCAGTTTCTGTGGTTAACCAACAAAATGAGTTGACAGATGTTGTACCCTCCTACTGGGGAAAAAAATTATCTAAACGTGGCACTGATGAAGATCACATGTGATGCAGATGAAATCCAGATTGTCATATGATATTCTTTCAGATTGTGAGTATTATAAATACACAGAAAGATGCTTCTGGTGAACTGGAGTACAGTTCTGGAGAAGACTAGTATTTTGTTAGTATGACAACAGACAATGTGAATCTCCATTAAGACAGCCCACTAAACACCACTGTGACTTCATGTACATACTGCTATATCAGGGTAAGGAACCATAATTGAGCAAGTTTAGCACAAAATGCAGTTGAACGAGTGTGCATGGGAAGTGTATTGTTTCTTTTGGTAATTTTGTAGAAGGGCGCAGTTACAAATTGGCATTTGCACCAATGTGGGAGTGAACTTAGCCGACTTGATTTTTGGCTAATCAAAGCAGCTTCTTGCACTCCCTTTAGATTCAGCGCAAGTGAAGCACACAGACTTTGTGGCAAAGTCATAACGAACGTGCGCAAAGTAAGTTAAGAAACTGTGAGAAGATCTCCAGTTATGGATGAAGTAAAATTAGCTGCTCAAAAGTAAGTGGAGACCACCTTCCGTCCCAAGTCATGCTTCTTTGTGTGACAACCAACCCAGGGTTACCCTACACAGCAACAAACACAGTTTTGCTACAGTTAAAAGGGTGCTTTTGAAAATATATCAAAGATTATCATCAAGAGTATGAGTGCAAATGGTTGTTCGTCTCTGTGTGCCCTGCGATTGGCTGGCAACCAATTCAGGGTGTACCCCGCCTAGGGCCTGATGACTGCTTGGATAGGCTCCGGCATACCCGCGACCCCCGGGAAGACAAAGTGGTATGGACAATGGGTTAATCGATTCTTTCTACAATGATTCAGAGGATTCGATGCATGCTATTGTCATATTTATGCATGATATCCGCCACACGCATCAGAGAACCACAGAATATTTTTGCCTAAAATCCACTAAAATTGCACCTGTGTCACAAGTCAGACCTGCTTTTATTTTGTCGAAGGCAGGTATGTCCAACTCTGATTTTTGAGGGCCACCGTCCTGCATGTTTTAAATGTGTATTTCCTTCAAATTGAAATGATCAGCTCATCAGTAAACTATTCAGAAGCCATATAACAATCTTTACAAATGTATACTTTGCATGCTTCGATCTTCTGCATGCACTCCGGCGAATCTATTTCTGCTTCCTCAACGTCAACGTTTGTGTGCCTCTATTTTGATTGAGAGATTGACAGGAGGAGCCTCCATTGGTCATGAAGCAAGTCGGCTGTGTTTGCAATGGCGCATTTGCACCTTTCGAAATGCGCCAGTCTACGACAATACCAAAAGAAACGACACTCTACCTACACAGCTAGATTGGATGTTGCGCTAGGCTTGAGAATAAGACCCTACATTTATACAAAAACCCATGCAGTCAACCATAAAGCCCTAAAAGGGGCTCATTTAATCTCAAACTGTTTATGAGATGAGTTAATGTTGTAATAAAACGTCAATATGCCTTCACTTAGGGAACAAAACCGTCTCAGCAGCTGCAGAAGGTTGGAAGCACACACATACATAAATCCATCTCTGATGCACTGGCAGAGAGCATATGAAGAGGCACAGTGATGAAAAGTGACAGTGTGTATGGTGAGATGTGATGATGGATCTTTATCATCATGACAGGTCTTTGGCATTGAGCAGCAGTGGCTGGAAAACTACAGAGAAAGGGTAAAAAGTGGAAAAATGGGAAAGCTGCTCATAAAAATGTGTGTGTCAACCACATTTTCAAAACCACTGCCTTCAAAGTGTTCCCACCACATTTTGATTTCGTCTGACTGGGGCTCCTACCAAAATCTTAATCACATGCTATCTGATACCGTCATGGAAAAGGGAAACGTGGGGAAAATGTGTCTTGAAGTGCTTTAAAGCTATTTCCCTCCCTTCTGCTTTCCAGTCTGTTTTCCAGACTGTCAAATGATAGGATATTCGCACTTTGCATAATGCACTTCATTAGCATACGAACGCCTGACCAACTCAGAGCATTTGCTCAAACTGGACTGCAAAGTCCAATCTTCTCTGGCTAATCACGTGTACCGCAATATGGACAATTGGCTCAGGGATTACAAAGAAGGTTCCCGTGCTCGGTTGCCATAGGAAACAGAAGCTGTTTACGATCGCCCGAGATGTGTGCCTATTTAAATTATGTTGGTGTTATTGTGTTAATGGCTGCTCTGGATCGACGGAAATGCTAAAATTAGCTCAAACTCTGTCTGTCTGCACCTCGTTTAAATATATCAAAAACATCTTACACTCCCTGAGCCATTATTTAGACATATTTCTAGCAGGCGTAAAGTTTACTCCACTCTCAGCCACTAAACTGCCAGGTGTCAGGGGCATGCCAAAGAAAAAGTGCTCAGTAGACTGGAACATCCTGTACGGTTTCAGAGTCGTCTGTCAAATTCTCAAATATGTTAAATGAGGCTTCATCCGGCACAAAAGATTTTACGCTTGAGTGCACTAGCGCTGTGTACAAATCTAGTGCGAATGAGTGGGCAACCTCAACCAACTTACAATTGGCACCTCACCCTTGCGTACAAAACGAAGATCAAAAACACGCTGCCACAAACCTTTAACCTGTGGAGTTGTTATCGGGATAAAGCGGTCGCTGCGCCACCTGTATTTTATTGAAACACAAACAACATGGTATAATTGTCAAGTAAAGGCAGATTGCCCTGGCTACAGTCATTGTATTTCTCTGTGGGGTTTTTACCTAGTGTCTCTCCTTTCTATCTTTTCTCTCTCAGAAAAGGTAGAAAAGGAGAGACACTAGCTAAAAACATACATTCACTTTCATGACGATAATGGGGCATTTTTCAATCTTGATTTGACCAATAACTTCAGTCGTACCAAAGCATAGCATGCTCAATGTTATATCGTAACTGTCAAACAGCAACTTTGTTCAGAGATTTACATTTTTGGCTGTCAAAAAGAAGCATTAGTCATTTTTAATGGAATAAAGTTTGTTACAATTCAGTAATGTTTTCAAATATGTTGAATAGCAGAATCCTACAGAGAACTGTATTTCCATGAATATACAGTAAAAGCACAATTCTTCAAAAACTTACAAAAAGTTAGATTTCAGACTAAATTCACTCTTTACCTTCAAGCAAAAATTCTAAATAATTCCACAATTTTGCTGCCAGAAGTGTGGATGGACTTCAGCCAGATGTTCTTGCCCCTGCAGAGGCATGGCTTAGGTTGGCTAAAGGACGAGAGGCTTTGCTTACATCTGCACAACCAGCAGTACATGGTAGCAACATATGCCTATAAAATCAGCAGACTAATAAAAACCTAAGTGGAACTTGTCAGGTCTGTTTCACTACCCGGTGAATACCTCTCAGCTTTTTAGTTATTCCATGGCTACCCAAGAGGGACCTTCAATCTTAATTTTTATGATTACATAAACAATAAGATCTTTTGAAGTGTGAATGACATATTATACTATGTTACCAAACATAATTAGATTTAGCCACAATTGGTTTCCAAAATGAACTCAACAACATGTTAAGTGCTACATCAAAGACCTAATTGAATGCATTCTGCTCATTTTCAGATCAATCCCTGAGTGGCATTCTAATGCCTGAAAGTAAAAGACAGGTCTTTTGACTTCTGATTTCTCATTTTGGGCAATCCAAGGACTTGGTGAGAGATCACAGGCCAAGTGATTGGAGGTTAACACACAGGCTGCTGTCGGCAGCTGTGGTCATTAGAACTACACTGATGAGACCCCAACAGGGGGTCTGGGTGATTGGGTATTTATCTCCTGCCAACAGACGCAATTAAAATTCCCATCTCAAGTCAACCCAGGCGAGAAACCTAAAATCATTTAGACACCTCCCGTTTCTCTCCTCGTGTCTCAGCTTTGAAGTTTCTGCTTCAAAACATTGAAGGGTGACCACAATTTTGTCTCACCGTGACTACATTGTAGCTGATTATGCACTTGAGTGTAGTGTGCTTTATGATGAAATGATCTTGCTGTAGACGTAAAACATTTTAGGTCTGCTGTGAAAGATAATAATGAACAACGAAGGCAAACGATGATTAAACCTAGGACTCAGCAAAAGAGGTATAGTAATCCTTCGTCTATCGCGGATAATCGGTTCCAAAAACCACCCGGGATAAGTGAAATCCGCGAAGTACGGTCACCAACAAGAAGTACTGGGCAGGCTAACGAGTTGGCGGAAAGATCCTAATTCGCGATCGTACTGACACGCGAAAACGGACTTCTAAATGTAAATGAATGTAAACGAACATTTGAAGCAATACTACATTGTCCTAAAGGTTAGACACAAGTTTCTGCAATTTAGAAGTTTTATTTTGACTTTTAAATGTTTTTACAATTTTGAAAAAAAATCTGCGACGTAGTGAAGCCGCGATAAACGAAACGCAAAGATTTCTTTTCCACATCCTTATTGCACCAGAAAGGGAGTAGCTCTCCAATTTCGTTGTACAATTAAGTTGTAAAATGACAATAAAGGGCATTCTATTCTATTCTATTCTATTCTATTCTATTCTATTCTATTCTATTCTATTCTATTCTATTCTATTCTATTCTATACTATTCTATTCTAACATTAACGGGATTTTTATATGTTTATATATTAATGTAATAATTATAATAATTATCAGTGTGTGACCTCACAAATTTGAAACCTGTTGTACTGAAAACTGAAACCTTCAACGATGGACAAGGACAAGGATGATGTAAACAAAGAAACAAAGACAGTGGGTGGAGGCTGAAAGCGGAATTCTCAAGTGGAGTAATACTGTGCATTAATAACTTCTATCTTTTGGCACTCTGCAGTGGCTTTTGGATAGAGACAGATGGGTGCCCAGTGGAGTCTCCTCAAACCAGTCAGGCTACTGAGGACCTCTGAGGGCTGAGGAGCGATTCGTCAAATGGTGTATAAGGATGACTACAAAGAGGAAAGATTAGAAATACCAGGGAATGTGTTACAATAACTTATGTATGTACATATATGGAGCGCAAGGCTGTTTATTGTCTGACAGAGCAGAATGCTTTTTCCCTCACACAGGCACACACACACACACACACACACTCACACACATGCACGCACACACCCATGCATGTACGCACACAGTGACAATTTAACATCAATATCTGCACACATTTCAAGACAATAGATCAAGGCAACATTGAGTGAAAGCCCTTCAGTAGAGTGACATTGGACATGGATGAGCAGAAGAATGAAACCCCGTCATGTATCGTGCATCCTGGAGAGCCATTGGGGAGGAGTCCCGTATCCTCCCGCACTCATTCTCTCCCTAGCAACCGGGCTTTGGCTTGGTGATTGGACAAGTGTACCAGTGGTTGCTATAGCTACAGGAAGCCACCCTTCAGTTTAAACCCCCACTTTTAACTGTGTTTCTGTTTCTCTTTTCTTCATAACCACTCTTTGCCTTTTCATTGCTCTCAGCTAAGTCTTGTATATGCTGCATTGGACATCAGACAGCGGAATAAAGAGATGTTGAGAGAAGATGTTATGAATGCAATGGATGAGTGATGGGATTAATGGTGTCTTGACAGAGAATTACAAAAATGATGCAATCAAGAGAAGCAGTACAGCCCTAGTATTTATCTGTCTAACTCATTTTCCCTGCATTGAGAAAAAAAAACAATCAAAAGATGTGGAAGAGTGAGACATTTGTTTACATACACATTGTTCATTGCCTGCGTTATAAATGGATCACTGTTTAGCTTTTGCATTGGTGTTCATTTTATTTACATGCGGGTAGGGTACCTTTGCCAATCACAGGCACTTCGTCTCCGTTGCAACCTAGGAGTATAAATCACAATTCATAAAGGGTGACTGTGGGCCACAAAATGTGAGTTGTCTCAGTCTGTAATTCAACACTGTCATGAAGTAAACCTGCTGCTGAACTGGGGTTATCTTAGAGAGCTATAAATTACACACTTCCTGATTTGAATTGATGCATGGCTTCAGTGGTTGTCAGTAGGAAACCTGCGGACCCTCATGAGAGGGAGGGAGGTGTGTAATCACAAGGTTCATGGCATGACACTGGGGTTCTGTTTCGCTCTTGTCCACTCTTGATCTACCCTCTCAGGAGCATCCATCCGGCCTCTTTTCCAGCTGCTGTGGATCACTCGTGGATCCGGTTGCAGGCTGTTGCCCTCCCAGGGGGGAAGACTGACCCCTGCGTCCTGCCATGGTGGCGGATGGGGGCATCTAGCTCTCCCGAGGCTGTTCTCGGCGCCTCTATGGAGCTGGCGGACCAGCCTTGGACCCTTGGCATTGTGGTGTCCTCTTGAGCCTGTGCTCATGGGTTAGGCATCCTGGCATGCACTTTTCTTTTAGATGGGAGGCACACAATATGTTTGTCCTCATAACAGCAACTTTGGACACCAAATTACTTACATACAATTGTGCCGATGTTCCTTTACTAAGATCCGTACATATTCCGACATTCTGTACTTATGCGTCTTGTCCAAAAAGTTCATTTTGTTATACTCTGTAGTAGCTTGTTACTCCAACAGAGTATGGCTCATACAGTGGTACCTCTACTTACAAAAGCCTATACTTGTGAAATGTTTCAAAATACGAACTGGAGCCATGGCGAAGGCATGCGTATCATTGAGCTCACCACGAAGTATAGCCGGTGTTGTGCCAAAGGAGGTATCCCCTCCTGCAAGAACGCGCACCCATTGAGTGAAAGAGGGAAGCCGTTGGTTCCTTTTCTTTTCTTTTTTTAAATTATGGAGGTGCTTTCAATGACCCCTCACACAGTCGGAAAACTCATTAACCCTGGTTAACGTATCATATTGCAAGTTCCCCCTTCGATAAACAAAGTTACAGGGGTACTTATTCTAACAGCAACCATACTAGAATAAGTCAACCCCTGAGAATAACTAAACCCATTTTCAGATTCCCAGCCATCAGCATTTTCTAGTAAATGGTGATTCCTGACTGCTTAATGACTTTTTCACATGCCTCAGTTGTGGAGTGATAGTCTCACAACTTATAAGTGGTGGGTTAAATTCTTAATTGCACCAACGGATTGTCATCACCATTAAGGAAATTATGGTAGTAAATGACAAATATATGTGATTACAACTACTGTGATGACAACCACTTCAGTCCTAACTACACATTTTGGATCTAGCCCACCCGTGACCCTAGAGAAGGAAAAACAGAATGGAAAATGGATGAAGGGATGTCTTTATCCAAATATTTTTTAGTCAGTTAAAATAGAGGAACAGTCCTTAATCTCAATTCCTATCTGAATTTCAATTGCATCTCAATTGCATAAAGGCAAACAGTTTTTCAAGTACTGTCTAGACCACAGTCACACTATGGTCTGAATCTTTTAATAGGGCACAGTCAGCCCTTTTGAGCAAATATGAGGAAAATTGAGAAGCTGTGGAGGTAGGGACAAGGAAAACTGAAACTATCTGCCATAGTTTTACAGTCACAACAATATAACAGAAGACAACACTATGGGTCAAGCTCAGTAATCCAGGAATACTCAACAATTCTCTGAGGACAAAAAGGCTAAAGAAAAAACTTAAAGATTTCAACACACCAATTTCCAAAGTTCTAAATCACAACTGAAGGCATCTATCTGTTGACAGAGGATTGTCATCCTGGTGAAATGCCATTTGCCATTAGCCTCCACACACTTAGCATGACTGTGTCATCCTGTCCCATGATGAGAAATTGATTTCATGGTTGAGTGGCCTTCAGCAGGAAGGACAGAAAGAAAAAGCTTCCAGTCGGCAAGATTAAAAGATTAGATTTCCAAGTGAGCTACAGAAGAAAAATGTAACCTTAAACCTTATAGTATGCCAAATCAACTTTTTGGAGCTTTTAGCCATGTTAAAATGACAATGGTGAGTACAGTGATCCCTCGTTTATCGCGTGAGATGCGTTCCAGAACCACCTGGATAATAAATGAAAATCCGCGAAGTAGAAACGGTATACGTATTAACAGAGCCGGTTCAGACCTCCATGGGGCCCTAGGCAAAAATATGTCAAGGGGGGCCCCTAACTAAAGTCGTCCAGTCCCCTCCCCCCGAAGACCAGAGAGACAAAATTTGACTGACTCAAATTAAGTTTAATGAGTGATTAACAATTAGTTTTAAATAATCAGTTGCTCCACCTCCTACTCAGTAGCAGTATCTACATATGCTTACAAATACAACTTTATTCAACAAAACATCGGGAGACAGACAGATTGCTCCTCATTGCAGCGTCCAATCATGCAGTCTGTCAATCAGTCTCACACGCGCACACACACACACACACGCACACACACACACATCCACACACACGGCACCCCTTCCTCTCTCTCATACTCCCTCCTCTGTTGTTTTGTTTGTACTGACGTTTCATTGGCTAAACGAATGGCTCGTCAGCTGATAGTTCTCAACTGCTACAACTTTCGAAACAACAGCAAAACAACCTTTCCTCTCTCACACTCTCTCCCCCTGTTGATTCAATTGCGCAGACTTAAGTTGCACAGGCTAAATGAAAATGAAACGCTAATCAGCTGGTGGTTGTCAACTACTACCTTTCAAAACAACAGTAAAACGTTAACAATAAACCCTAGTTTACAACGCATTTGCGTACTGAGTGTATTGAAGACCTGGGCATGTTTTAACTCGGCATTGTGCAAGATTTTCACTCATGTTCCATACGAAATTAACCACAGAAGAAGGGCAATGGGTAACCTAACCATAAAAAGAGAGGGGTTACGTTGCCTTGCTTACCTGACTGCGGTTGTCTTTATTCATTGTCATGAAGACGCCTCTTTCTTTTTTCATTCCTCCATTTATTAATTAGGTATTTAGACACCTTTGTATTGGAATTTCCAATGCTTTGGGTTTCTTGTTGGCTGCTAGTGGGCATGGTTGTATTGCAAGTTAAATTGAAGTGTGGTTTACATTGTCAAGCAATGCAAAGTGGCCACCTCCCGGATTACAGCACCACACTAACCCGGTGGACATCATGCGTAGCGAAACCAAAGTGAGTCACGGTTGTGCATGAATCTCCTGTTGCATTGTGGTCCAGTACACAATATTAAGGCTTTGTAAACCCTCCACAATACTTAATACATAATACGCACATAAACTTCTCCCATTCCCTTAATAACCATTCCCACACTGTTCTGTGAATGTATTGTACCTTTACAGTAAACAAAAGAACAAACATGAGATATTGTCACATGT
Organism: Syngnathus floridae; assembly: GCF_059516105.1. Taxonomy (NCBI): domain Eukaryota; kingdom Metazoa; phylum Chordata; class Actinopteri; order Syngnathiformes; family Syngnathidae; genus Syngnathus; species Syngnathus floridae. The sequence goes on along the minus strand of NC_142413.1, from coordinate 11,666,794 downwards.
CCTGACTCCTGCGCCGGTGGGTGCTTCTTCCCTCACGCATGGCCGGCTGTCGGCCTCCCACGTCTCCTGCGCTTGTCCTCAGTCACGTGCAAATTACTCAGAGGCACGCCCCGCGCTATCGGAGCTCATTGCCGCTGTTCCGACTCGTGTACGGCTGGCTGCCATGCTTCCCGCGCTTGTCCGCAGTGATGCACATTACTCAGAGGCATGCCCCACGCTATCAGTGTGTATTTAAACGCCGTTCTTTCGTTACTTATAAACCTGCAAAATAACGACTCCGCAATAGGTGGAGCGCGTGAAGTGGCGAGGGATCACTGTACAGCAGGGGGGGTATGAGTGAACCAGACATCGTACTCATGGGTTAGAAAAATAGTCACCAAAAACACTCATATTTTATAAGAAAATCATTGTGCCAAAGAAAATAATATCCAATCATATACATGCCTATAATTTACTGTGGAAAGCTTAAAATAGCATGACACAGCTTCTTTAAATGTATCTTATTTGCAGCCAGTCAGCTTTAGAAATTCATTGTGGACCAAACAAAAGAGACAGTACCAGCAACAAGCATGAAACTATCAATGGAGTTTCAAGTGTTCAAAAAAAAACACAGTGCATTTGAGCATGAGGGGGAGTCAACCACAGAACAATAAAATCTGTGGAAAACTGCTGGCTGAGCAGAGGCCCGCATAGAGGCCCGCGCATTATAGGGCAGGATGTGGAATTGTCTGGCCACACAATAATGCCTCATAAACTTGGATGGGAAGAACGCTCTGAAACATGAGAGAGCTGTTTCATGTTGATCTCTGAAGGTTTGCTCTTACTGTAACATAGCGACCAGGAGTAAGGAATGGGAGAGGAGTGGCAGAAAAACAGTATAAACCTACTTGATATTAGACCAAAGTTATGATGTAATGTTTCGGTGACACAAACAACCCAACCCCCACCCCTTCGTTCCTCCGTTGTCTTCCTGCGTTCACCACCCCATTTTTTTCTCTGGGGCACGAATAGTGCCCTGCGATTGGTTAATAGCACCATAGAGATGCTGAGAATATCCACCAACCAGGGCACGGGTGCCCCACCGGTCCGTTACCACAGCAACTCTTAACAACCACAGAGATAGAGCATGTGTGCACACAAATGCACATGTGGATTCATGCACAACAAGCGATATCAGGTTGTGTGTGTGTGTGTGTGTGTGTGTGTGGGGGGGTGTGTGTGTGTGTGTGTGTGTGTGTGTGTGTGTGTATGCGTGCGTGCGTGTGTGTGCGTGTGTGCATGCGCGTCCGTGTGACAGACATTTAGACGTAGGGAGCGTGTTATAAGGAGCCTCCAGTGTGTTCATCTCGCGTAGAATGACAGAATGCTGTTGTAACACACACACTACACGAGCTGTGAGAAGATTTGAACAATATACTCTGCGTAGTTTTTTTTTTTCTATGTCCTTAATACATTTATGAGCACAAACCTGAAGACAGACAGAAAACAAATGGGTGAACAGATGGTATAGGAAACAATGTTTGCAGGGGTAAAAAGCATTGAAAAATTTGAAAACGTGATGTCCGACTTTATCTCCCCTGATACAAGAGGTGTCAAAATTCATCAATTAATTAACAACTTCTCAATTATCAAATTATTATATGCTATTATAGGTATGAACTATTCAGAGACATAATGTAAGTGTTTGAATCCTCTTATCAATTAATTAACAACTAATCAATTATCAAATTATTATATGCTATTCAATGAACTATTCAGAGACATAATTTAAGTGTTAAATCCTCTTATTTCAGTCTACTATTAACTATTAAAGTAGTAGCATTATCTTTTCTGTGTAATCAAAATAAGACTTTTGCAAACATCAGCTTTAACTTTGGGGATAAAAAAATAATTGAACCAATTTCAAGGGTTGTGAGTACAATAAGAAAACATAGTTTGAAAATGTTTTCTGTTTAACCACTTAAATACCAAGTCAACAACGATAATTGGTTAATAAACAATAATCAGGTAAAAAAAACATTTATAATACACTTTAATACAAAATAAAACTGTATCTAGTTATTGGAGTATTATTCAATGGCATAAGAATAGAATCATCTTATTCCGTAAAACCATGTTAAACACAACAGTGTTTTTATTCTTTTTTATTGAAATAGAAAAGTATATTTTTCTATTCACTAATTTTAATCTTTTCATTTTATTCTATGCTTACGCCTTATGCTTAGAGGTATTATAAATGGTTATCCAGCTAATATATTTGATTATTGCATACTTGCTGTAGCACAGGTACTGTTACTCTGCAATTGCCACCCTGAGTTTTAGCTGCTTCATATAAAATCATTTGCACATGACTGAAAAGTGATTCTTGGTTTAGAGGTAGCACTATTCCTACCTAAACTTACTGGCTTCAGGCCACACGGCCCCATGACAAATGATGTTTCTTGGTTCTTTGATTTGTAATTTGCTTCGGCACGCACACTTGACTGTCATAAGGCCTTTTCCGGAGGAGCACCAATTTTTGTAAGTGTGCCATAAATCACCGTCATGTTTGAAAGAGACCTTGAGCCTTTCCTGCAGATAAGCTATTCTGCTACCTTATCAGTAGTGTGCAGTGTAAAACCAGAGAAATAAAATTTCAAAGAAGCCACTACTGGTGTACTTGTAAAAATCTTGCACTCCCTAGCGATAACAAACATTTAATATAATTTTTAATACAAGCATAACATATAAAGTGTTATTTCTTTGTAAACTTGAAGCTGCCTCGATGTGACGATGAGCGGTGGATGGAAAAACTTTCCGCACAGTATTGAACACTACTTTACTTACTCCATTGTAGGGCTTTTCCTGCCTGGTGGCACGAAAAAAGCTGGGAAACAATGTCATTAGAAAGCAGTGTACAACAGGGGAACTCCCTTCTGAGTTGACTATTACAAGCTACCTTAGCAGGAGTCTAAGTCCCCCCCGCAAGGCAACTCTGATCCGCTCCAATCCTCACTGTGCACTAATAGTAGCACTCAGTATGGGGACTAAGATGGATTAGCAAAGAAGAGATACTATTCTAAGCAGTCAACGCAGCTTGTTTGCAGAAATAGCAAAACCGTGACTAAGGCCTTGTATATACTCTCTGCCTTGAATTAGTCACTGCAAAATTCATAAATCCTACTGTTATGTGTAGATCAAGTCTTACCTGTGCAGGTGAAACACTTGACATGAAAGTGGGTCTCTTGAACTCGAACCACCTCTCCTTTGCACACTTCACGACACCGTTGACACTGAATTGGCCCACCACTTGGCTCACCTCCCGTTGAGCCTTGGTGATGCGCTGAGGTGGACAGAAAGACAACAGTCTCTAAAACTTACAGCTACATCAGCAGTCTTTTCTTTCTTTCTTTCTTTCTTTCTTTCTTTCTTTCTTTCTTTCTTTCTTTCTTTCTTTCTTTCTTTCTTTCTTCATTCATTCATTCATTTATTTATTTATTCATTTATCTATTTATGTATTTATTCATTCATTCATTGTTTGTCTATCTACCTATCCATGTTTTGATCATTTCATGGAAAAATATTTGAAAGCTGTTTAAAAAACAAAAATTCATCAAGCAGGAATCCTTCAAAATCATTTTGATAGTACAATGACTTACAGTATGAGAAAAGTAGTTTCTTTGTTAATGACTCAAACAAATGAGCTTTGTGCAAATGTCAGACCAACAATAAGATGGGAGAATGTTATTCATGAGTGTTGACACCTACGTCTTGTGACCTAATGTAGCCCTCTACTCATTTTTTATAACCAAAATTGCTGCATCAAGATAAAAGTGGAAGACTCAAGATAATTGTTTGCTCATTTTTGTAGACATGTAAGTGTGTTTGTAGGTTTTTGTAGGTGGTTAGGTTGCGGAGCTTTCATTGCCCGCGATCTGGGTTCGAATCCCAGTCAGGGAACCATAGGCAACCATGTCACTGTCTCCCATGTGCTGGTCCCAAACCCGGGTGCCGAGGGTTGCGTCACGAAGGGCTTCTGCCGTAAAAACTGCATCAAAAACTTCTCATGCGAATCATCTGGACAAAAACAGGTGTTTTGCTGTTGCAAACCCTTTGCCAAAAGGACCCACGACCACAGTCTATTTTTTGATTGTATCAAAATTGATTTTCCAATCCAAATCAATGTTTGTTGCACCTCTACTAATAGTGTATAATAAAATAATGGGAATTTGTATTGATAGACACCGAGATACCCTAAAAAAGTATGTAAATCAACAGCTTTTGTGAATCAACAGCTGCAGGCAGTCACCCTTGCTCATTTAGCTCTTCATCCTCCTCAAGGAGCATCCGAGTGGTGGAGAGGTATAATGGCAGGAGAACCAGCTGGCCTTACTTGTCATCTAAATAGCTGACTGAAGGACTTTGCTGCTTCAGCGGTGGCAGCACATGGACTAGCGTGCTTGAGCTACTCAATCCATTTCACTGAAGGATTCTCAAAGGACTCACAGTACTTAAAATGTCTAAGAGCCTTGCACGCCTCATATCCTGAGTGCCGTGAGCCGGATGATGTGCATCTATACGACGAGTCTTTGTCTTGTATGGACAGCAGGCAGAACCTAATGCATGATTGTATGATGTTTACCTTCCCGTTCAAACCCAGAGAGTGCGCATTGGAAATATGCAAGCTTAATTATTTCATACGCTCTCTCTCGCTCCCACACTAAATCACTGTTAATTCATTGTTCCCCTCACAATGCTGGCTGCACCAATGGAACCTGATCAAAGCTAAGCTTGTGGACTGAATAATGACACTTTCTTGCAAATAAATGTGTGTAAGGAAGACAGTGTTATAGAGAGCAAGACAAAGAGAGGAGAGAGAGAGAGAGAGAGAGAGAGAGAGAGAGAGAGAGAGAGAGAGAGAGAGAGAGAGAGAGAGAGAGAGAGAGAGAGAATGGTGCCAAAACAAACTGGAATATCCTCTGCTCTCCACACCCAGGAAAAGTTTAGACCAAAAAGATGAAGAGCTCAGTGCTTGGAAGATTGAATACAAAGTGCCAGATTTAGTTTAGTGAATTAAATGGAAGAAAGGCTTGCTTGACTTGTATAGTAGGGCTGCATAATATATCGAAAAATATCAATATTGTGATATTGACCCACGCAATATGCACTTGCAATAGTTTTCTCATGGAATGATGTGCTTTTATGTGAATTTGATCAGTCAAATGCAAATGTGCAAACAATATCAATCTTAATTACAATTAATTAGCTAAGAACATATTGAGCTTCCTTATTTTTCAGCATGAAAAAAAAAAGAATTCTTTCATTTGATAATAAAAAAGCAATTTCTTTAGGTACATGTTAAATATCACAATAATATCGATATTACTATATTCAACAACAATATCACGTCTTTCCAATACCGTGCACCTCTACTGTAAATGACAACATGCTGTAGTACCTAAGGTGAGAACACGCATTCACAATCGGCTCAGGAACATACGAATTACGACATTCTATCCAATTATGTAAGTGGATTCATTCTCATTCGGCCCATTCAAGGCCTCCATCTTTCCCTGTGAAGAGGTGGTGAGTCATTCTTGTAACGATAGCCGCCAAGCACCAGGCGTAATCCCAGACTAAATCATTGGCAAGTGCCCGAGGAGAATCCTGGCTCAAACTGACAGGTGATAAGAACAGGGTCAGGGAGGCAGACAGCATCCCCAGACACCAAGAGACTGCTACTATTTCTGCCTCTGACCTGACAGCCGCCGCTACGGAGTATGCTCGGAGCACGGCCGCGAGGGATGCTGGGATATTGTTGGTGATGAGGAATGAAGAGATAACAATCAAGAAAATCAATGTGGCGACCTTGTGGAATTGTAATAAACTGGCACATTGAAAGTTTTGTGCCTGGGCAATGTGTGTATAGATATTGCAGAACTGCAAAACCTTTGACCAGAGGAATGTTCTCAAATCCTTCCTGGCCGCTGTTTAGGTCTGATCTCCAACTACAGAAAACATTTGGCTGACTTTATTGCTGCCAAAGGAAAGTCAACTACTTATTAAATCCAAAGGGTTTTTCACTGTGCACTGTGACGTTTACATTTCATTGTCAGTGAAAACATGCACACATACAGTTTTGTTTTTGTGGCATTGTTTTAGATTTTATTTGCTTGTTGACTTGATTTTGAGAATCTTAGATCACGTTTCATAACCGATTTATGCAGAGATCAAGTTCATTTAAGAGTTCATTTTCCACTTTTTCTTGCAACTGTTTATTACTGAGATCTGGGATGTACTCCCAAACTTTCTTCTATCATGAACCCTGTAATCTAAAAATATGGACGGTATTCAGAGAATCTGATAATTTACTGCAACCAAAGGTGATCATTGGGGCATATTCAATGGAATGCTTTGAGTAGAGGAGATTGGATGGTGCCCGGTTAGAAATGTTGCGTTGGTGTTGCGTTGTTAAAACATTTTGCAAAATGTAACAAAACCAGTTTGGGAACAGCTACCACACCTCTTGCCATTTCTTTAACCTGTCTAAATGATTTGAGCATCCTTACCGACACTTACCAACCCTCTTGTTTCACATCTTAATGGTAAACCCCATTGCCATTCAAACTTTGGTTTTGATGAAAGGTCAACAAATATGGCAACTCAAAACCTATAAATCCATTTTAACTTGAATTTGCTGCTCACTTGGGTACATTGACTTTAACAGGAATCTTTGAGAATAAGTATTCTTTGTAATGGTGAAATTTTCACAAACACAAGTCTAGTGGCAAATGATTAGATGTTTGCCCTCCAACCTCACCCCACCCTCCCTCTATCAAATCAGCCGAGACCTCGGAGAGGAGCATTCATCAAAGCTACAACTGCCCAGTCAGTATCACGACTAACATTGTGCTCCAGTGCAACGGGAGAGCAAAAGGTTACACCACTGACAATGTGAATGATCACTCAATCTTAACAGAGGCCGAGGTCATAGAAAAAAGGAGAAACATCATCCATTGTTTACCTCACCAATGGAATATTGTTCTGGTTAAAAGGGCCCAATCAAAAATAGATTTTACATCCCCTGCAGTACTGGCTACAACAAAACTGTACAGTACAGTAACCAAACTGCTTGCACTACAAAAACACTTTTCAAGAGTAGATTATTTACTTGGATTACGATTGATACACCCTTTAAAAACATGGGTTGTTGTGTATAATTTGGTCTAATTTTCAACCCAAATTGGGTTGTTTGTAACCCAGCATTTTATTTCAAATTCAGGGCAAGCGACAAGATAATAGCATATTTATTCGGTGAGCACTTGAGTCAATTAGATTTTTCTTTTAATTCATCATTTATTCTAAAACGATAATTGAGGTTCATTTTTGTAAAAACTATTTATGTATTGTTTTCTGGAAAGTAGTGCAGTAAAAATCCAGATGTTTTCCTTATGACAAATAATTGCGATTAATGATTTTGATTAGTTTTGAGCAAAGTAATCATGATTATCAATTTTGGCCACCATTGTGCGGCCCTGCCATATACTTACTTTACTCAACTTAAAACCAAACCAAACAATTATAGATTTATCAGAATTATAGAAGGACTGACTGGGGTCACTGTAATAAAGAATGCAAGGACCACACATCCTCCTGAATCACCATTCCATTTGGAAACTAAAAATGACACCCAGAACTCTGGCAGGCCATTTTCTAGGAGAAATTCAGAAATAAAGATTGTCTTTACAGTCAGTAGAAATAAGTTCAAGTCCTTTCTGACAGTTTTGGGCTTAATGATGTCAGGAGAACCTCCATACAGCACTGCTTTAAATAGATGGGAACTGTCTGGAGGTATTGTGGTGCACGAGATAATCAAGATGCCAGTAACAATGGTTACCTCTGCTTCCCCGCAGTGTCTAAAGTAGCACAGAATTTTTGTGTTATACGTATTTATGTTTCCAAGGTTTATATTCTTAGCATTTTTGCTGTGTTGCCAACAAAACATATCTATTTATTTGCTTACTCAATGTGGGTAGTCTGATGACATTAACAATATCAGAATAGACACAAAATAATCCCAATGCTCATGTGATTGCCTGACAGATGAAGACAGACAGCACTGTGTATAAAGTGATGGCTTCTAGTCTATCACGCCCGATGCCGTGGAAAATGCACTCGCTTTGGCTTAACAGGCCCATTCATGTACAAGCCAGAATAGTGCCGGAGGGAACAGGAGGACACATGTTGACTGACTGGAGGAAAGGATCTGTCCTCAGATGTATTCATGCCAACAGATTCATGTTCACTAAGCATGTTGCACCACCATCTGCCTGCTGTGACAGCACTGACACACTCCTCAAGCGTTCAGCCTGCGGTAAACCCCATCTTGACATGCTATTGGCTTATGTGTGGTCATTCTTCAGCCCTTTCTATGCGCTTCTTCCCATGTCATAAACCCCCCTCCATATTGAACCTTAAGAAGACCAGAGTGTGTTTAGATTGTGGGAAACACATAACTAACCCTAACCCTTACAGTGCCTTTTGAAATAGGTAAAACTTAAATTCATTACCATCTTTAATCCACAGCTGTTTGCAAGGGAGAGGTAAATAATTCAAATTTCGATGTACTGTGTACAGCGACAATAAAGGTGATTCTGATTCTAATAATAGATTAACTGATCAATAAGAGTACTATAGTACTTGGTTGCAGAGCAGTAAATAATAATCAATTAACTGATCATAAGAGTACGATAGTACGGTGGACCCTCGGTTTTCGACCACAATCCGTTCCAGAAGGCTGTTCGAGAAGCAAATCGTTCGAATTCCGAATCATGTTTTCCCATTACAAAAAAAACACCGCCCTTTTTTAACCGTTTTTTCATTTGCACATTTTTGTCCGATCGCGCAACCGCAGCGCACCACCGAACGCGCAACCGTAGCGCGTCGCCGACCGCGCATCTGCACCGGGCTGGTCACATTATTGTGACAGAGCCGTCGCTGAAATTTAGAAAGTATTTTTAAAGTCCTGATGTACTTTCCAAAATTTAAGTGGACCTCTGTGCGCAGGGAGCTTAATTTAGTCCGATCGCGCAACTGCAGCGCACCGCCGAACGCTCCTGCAGCGCACCGCCGAACGCGCAACTGCGACAGCAGTGCGCTGGTCGCATTATTGTGAAAGAGCCGTCGCTGAAATTTAGAAAATATTTTTAAAGTCCTGATGTACTTTCCAAAATGTAAGTGGACCTCAGTGCGCAGGGAGCTTAATTTGGTCCGATCGCGCAACCGCAGCGCGCCGGGCGCTCACTGTCGCATTGCTTTAGGAGCGTCTTTGTGTTTTAGGATGGCTTTACTGCTCCTTTGGAGCTGTTGAAGGGGACAGATCTGGGAAAATTGACTTGTTAATGAATTATATACACATATTTTGGTCTCTGGAGTGCCTGCCCACACGTCAAGTGTGTAAAAAAAGCAGATCATTTGTTATCTGCCTAGTTCTGAAATAGTCCAGGTATCACGCAGCGCTTCTGTCCCATTATTACTTAGCATTGAGGCTCATTTACAAAATGACCACTCCAACACCAAGTTTCTGCACCAATGACATGATCAGCTAGGTTTAGATGAAGATTCAGAGCCACTTTCAAGCTAAAGGCTCAAGTCTAGCTAATGGACTGTATTATTGTGCTTAACACAACACTTCCATTGAAAACAGGGGTTCAGAACATTCAGATTGAAAGCAGGGGTTCAGAACATTCAGATCAAGACTGTCATGTCCTGGAAATTCCAGAAACAACAATTAATTCCTTGATATTTTTCTCAGAGTGATCTCATCAAATTTAGCCTGATGCCCATCCCTAAACTGTTTCGGTTTGAAATCTTTTCAGCAGGGTGAGATGGAGGACTTCCAGAAAAAAATTGGTTAGTTTAAAATGACTTTTAGTTCAAAAAAAGACAACTTCAGATGGAGAAGTAGTGTATTATAAATACAAACTATCCACCCATCCATTTATAACACTGCATCGTCGGTCGCGGGAGAGCTGGAACCTATCCCAGCTGACATCGGGCAAATGGCAGACCAACCCCTGAACTGGTCGTCAGCCAGTCACGGGGCACACATTGAGACAAACAACCATTCAGACCCACATGGAGAACCGCCCTCGAGCGGGAATTGATCCCACGCTGCAGGCACACAAGTCAGGCGTGTGTACACCATCAACGACTCTAAATACAAACTAATGTAACCCTTAATAAGTCAAATCTGGGTTGACTTCTTGCAAGTTTTTCCAGGTTTCCAAGCTACAAACCTGTGAGGGTACTATCCAGAATAGAAGTTATTGTTCCACGAGAGTTATCATGAAAGTGTTGCCTTTGTGGCTTGAACTAAAACAGCATGCAAGTAAATAGTCACAGTTGAAGCATACATTACATGGGAGCTCGTGAGAAGCAAGTTAGGAGGCTGGATGAATGATGGAGATTCGTACAAGGACAGACCAGTGTATGACTGATGCAGTAATACAAGATGCCATTAATTTGACATGATGGGAAGTGGAAGCAGAACTGGACGGGACTACACGCGACGTTTTGAACTTCTGCAACTGAGGAGATGTTTTTCTCTGAAAAATCTGTTTTACTTGAGAATTAACAAAGGACAACTTGTACAACTGCGCAACAACATTCACTGAGCCACCAGCCCTGTGGGAGAAAAGTCCTGATTCAGCTGACAGGGGATCAGGGTCAGAGTCAGCTGATACAAGGTCAGCTTAACATCACGGCAGCCCCCGGGTTTGGCGAAGATAAGTACAACAGGGGGCTAAGGGCATCTTTGTCATGCTCTGAATCGCAATCACACAAAGTCCACGAGACCAGCAGTAGGCTGCCTGGAAAACGTGCAGTGCTTCTCCTCCTCCATTGGCCGCATGATGGAGAAGAGACAGGTGGACATTTAGTGGAGGAAACAACTGTCTTTGGGGGGTTGAATATCCATGGAAGACCTTTAAAAATATACAACTCAATAAGTTTCTAGTTACGCTGCATGAGCCCGTGAGGAACTGTATAAGTATGATAATATGAGTCGATGTTATGGGTGTGAATAGTAACTAAAATGAGGAAGAAAAGAGGCAAATGGACGCAGAATCCTCCCAAAAGTTTGACTAAGGCTCAACTCAGATTTTTTTTTTTTTTTAACTGATCTTGCAATATGATTACTCCAGTTTATCATGGCTTCATGCGCCAAAATATTAGGAACAGCCTTCAAAGCGATGCAGTTCAGTTAGACAAATAGGCAACTTAATCCAACTTAGTGAAATAAATTAATTTTCTGAATTTTAAGCTAATTAAAGATATCATTATTGTATTGGCTCACACGCAACTGTTCAGGTGCAACTATCTAAAGGGGCAACTATTGATCTACAGTAGCTCTTCCCATTGCACCCACCTACTGTATATGAATTGACTTACCATTAGAGCTCATGATGTCTAAGGTGTTGTTCTCCAAAGCAAGGTCGTTTTGTCGAAAAATACTCCCATACACTCAGAGTACTGTATCCAAATGGTGTCATGAAGAATGAATTTCCGAAGGTAAATGATGCTCCTCACTCACTCATTCCTCGGAACGTCGCTTCTTCTCCATCTCTGAGAAAACGGGGGGAGGAACAAATAATTCTAATAAAAAATAGGATGAAATACGAAAAATCAACCTCATGTTCTTGTTGCCTCTACGAGTGTTTTTTTTTTTTTTTTTAGGCGTAGAAACGAACAATAGTTAAAACACAAAGCCACCTTGTTCACATAATCTCTCTCTGCCGGCTCTGTAGCGGTGTGCTCACTGTGCTACTGACAGCGAGCGCGCCTGTGAAAAGCTTCCTACTATAGTCACAGTTTGCCGTTTCCGGTAAATTTATTCAAAATAAATTCCAGGCTCGCTAGTTTGACTTAAAAAAAAACACGTCTTAGATCATGCAATAATAAGTGAACGTTTATTATTTTGTATTTATATTTTATAAATATATATTTATAATTTATTTATGTATGTATTGAATGTTTTTTTCTGTCATTTTTTTAGTGCATACACAGTATGTTGTGGATCACTTTTGAGCCAGGCCAAGCATATCATAATATTTTAATTCAATGATTCAAACACCAACAAGTGCATTTGTTGCGCTGTGGTAATCAGTGAGAATATGGTTGGAACGGAGATTTCTAAGGACTGTTTCAAGCTCCCTCTTGAAGACTGCTCAAACCAATTAAAAATAGACACATTTATGGCAAAATGTAATTTCACATCATCAAAATTGTCACCATCACCAAAATTGTCTTTGTAAAAAACACCGGTAAAAATTGGTTCTCCAGATATAGAGTGTCCGATCATTCCCTCAATTGAGAGAAAATCTTGCCCTCAAGCAAGTATTCCTAAATTCAGTTATGGAGTTTGAAATCAAGAGCTCTGATGCACTCCAAATCAAACTTGACGCATCGATCTTGTCCCCAGGGAGTGATGACGTCAATCCAGACTTAATAGCCGCTCTGACTGAACGCCGCTTTTCAAATTAATGATCATAAGCGTCATAATTTCTAATACATAATATTGTGCAGAATGAGGTAGATATTTGTAGCTAGTCTTAATTTCAAGCATGGCTAAATGTGTTTGCAATTCAACAACAGAAACCCTTGATTGTCTTTTGTTAAAGTGCGGCCAGGGTTGCCAAAATTGCTATTACACCGCCCTCTTGTGGAATTTTCCCTTAAACAAGTGTTAATTTGATTATTTGCTGAAGAGTTAATGCAAGAGGCAAGGTTAATTGTTGCGAGGCATACTTCACAATTTGGGATTGTTTCAGTAATTACCTTCACAGATCCTTGTAATTCTTTTAGGTGCCAGAGCGTGTGAACTAGTTTGTTTGCACCCCATGTAAAAGTGTGAATAACATAATTTTAAAGAATAATTGAAAAAAATCAACATTAATGTACACATACTGCGCTTTAAATAAAAGTTCGACACAATGGCATTGTCTGCCTCACAGTTTTGAGGTCCGGCGCTTGATCAATAATTAATAAAGTCTGTCATATATGCCCCTTGCGTGCTCTTCCAATGATTGTGAGGGGTTTCTTGGGGGGCGTGTGTGTGTGTTTTTTCAATGATCCACCCACTGTGTCCAAAGGAAGCCCCGCTTATGAAGCGCGAAGGAAGCCGGACAATGGGTCAACGGGATGTCAGCGGCGCCTCACTGTCCTCCATCGTCATTCTTGCTGGCAGTTGTTTTCTGTGGCCTTTTTGTTGTTTGATTCACTGGCTCATTAGTTGTAAAGGGTTCCACTCAAAAACGAGCATAAACATGATTTGAGTGTTCTGGTGCTACAAATATCCATACTCTGCATCCTCAACTTCTGCTTTATTGCTGTGCTTTATAAAAACTATATATACATGGCTTGTATCCAAATCTTGGGTCTCTGGAATGAGTGCCCACCCACCAAGTGTTAAATGATAAAAAATATATATATATTTCGACATCTGCTTTTGTCATCGTTCACTGACCAACAGTACCACATTTTAGGTTTTGTCAGGGTTCATAAAACTTTGTGGATCTGTTGCGGTGGAGTCATTGAAGTAAATCAGTAAATCAAATTAATTAGAGACAATTGCTTAGGAGGCATTCAAAGCGCTCCCTCATCCCAGACAAATGTCATTGGACATTGAAATGTCTTTGGTCATAATAAACAACACATGGTTGACCAGTTGAGTCCAATTGGATGCTAACTACACTCTGTGTTAGTTGTGTCCTATGAACTGACGGGGGAAAAACAGGAAGCTAGCCTTCCCGTGCAACGAGGGCAGCAGGGCAGGTCAGGTTAATACAGAAAGATGAATATTCCCTCTTACGTTATTAGTCGGAAATATATCAAATATTTCCCGAAAGACTGTGCTATACAAGCAAAAACTTTGCAATCTCTGATTACACCAGTTACTTAATACGATTTTGGACTGATGATTTTTCCACACTTTTACTGCCTACTAATTTGTGGAGTGTTTCCAGACAGTGCTTTTTGGTCGTCAATCAACTTCTGTCTGGCCCTTATCGGTATTACCGATTAGCATTTTACTGAATTCTTTACAATAATCCTTACAATCATTCCCTTTGTCACCCCTCCCCCCCACACACACACACAACACGCACATGCACACACACAACACACACACACACGCGCACACACACACACACGCACAACACACACACAACACACACACACATGCAAACAGCGCAAAATTAATGGTCTAGGCCCTGTGGTGCATAGCCAATTGCATGATCACATGTGCAGTGCAAGGCTGATGTGTTCACGGTGACTTTGTCATTGTGCACTTGGGACTTGGAATGTAAAATCACTTTTTAGGGTTAACATTTTATTATGCAGGCAAACATAGTGAATAATCTTTCCTCATATGAACATGGGTTGAATTAAAAAACAAAAAAGTTACACATTGCAATCAGTAATGTGTTATGAGGTTAGGCATGAGTATGGTGAAATACTGGTAAGCACATCTGCCTCACAAGACTTTGCTCGGGGGTTTGAATCTCGGCCTTCCTTGCCTACAAGCTGAATTATTGCGGTATTTGTGAGTTTACAAAACCCAGAGTCCATCTTGTCCTGTGCCTGCAGATTTTCTCCGAACCGAACTGCTGGTGATGCAAACCAATCACAAAGCAACAGTGTTTTTTTTTTTTTTTGGTCACGTATACATACGCACACGCACGCACACGCACACGCACGCACGCACGCACGCACACACACATTGATTGGTTGATCGGTTGTTTGGATTGATTGATGACTATTTGGTCCGTAGTTGTTGAAGGCGATTACGTTTATGCTCTTTTGACTAGTTTTGCTGTGTGACGAGTTGGCGTGATTTAGCTGGCATATCATTACTATAATGAGGACAAAGTGAGAGATAAGTGAGAGATTGCATTATCAGAGTAATGTAGGCACTTTATCCGTGTGAACTGACGGGCAGGGTCAGGTTAAGGTCCTGGAATGTAGACCAGGGATTCCTCCACGTATCGTGACAACTGACAATCCTGGATGCGATTTTGTTTTTAATCTGTCATGCGCTTCACCTCAAACTGGTATGACTGGTGTTTTAGAATGAGGAAATAAACGGCCCACTTTATTCTGGTAGCGAGTCACTAATGGTTTTAAAACGATTTTTTTAAATAAAAACTCAAGTCAAATGAGCAATCGCTTGAGTGACAGGTTACGTAGGTGGAGAGGAAGACTTTATGGTCAATGGACGTAGGGAAGTGAGAGAGACATGAGGGGGCGGAGTTAATTGTCAAGTGACATGCCGTACAGGACAACCTCTGTGGCGTTTAAAGGCAAAAACAAGCAGACACTGACGTTCGGACTTTCTCAGAGTTCTTTCTGTCCAGTGGCTTTTGAGACAACTTAAAACAGCGACCACCAGGAAATGCATGGCGAAACGCACACAGACAGCGATACACACATGATGTGTCAGCGCAAGAGGAATGCCTTGAAGAGTAGAACAGAAAAGAGGTAAACATGTGTGACTACCCCCACTCTAAATATTCAAGCACTGATCGTTATCCTAAAAATATCCCACTAATCAAAGTTGAACCTTGTACTAACCTTAAACTCACAAACGTAGTTGTCATACAGTGCATGACTTTCGTGTGCGCTTACACAACTATAGTCTTGTGTTCTACTTGTGTCTGTATGCAATAAACGTGTATTAAAATATAAAAACATACTGTATGACTTGAACCCAATAGAAAACAACAATTCAACTCCGATTGTTTGTTTCTAGTGCGAATGCCACTCCGCAACAGTGTGGGACTCTCCCTGCAGGGAACTCTGTCCTAGACCCACAGGCATGCAAGTAAACTAAGTAAGTCTAAAATTATATACCCTTTTTCTCAAATGACCAAACTATATATTACAAATCTAAAAATCCAGTTAAAAATAAAAAAACGTCCAAACTTACGAGGACCATTCATTCACGTGACTAGATAGAGCATATGTTTCCTATTTGATTGAATGTTGCTTGCAAAGTGCCGTAATTGCATTTCTGGCTTCAATGTGTGAAGGTAAAGTTAAGTTGTTCACATGTGAATGCTTTGCAAAAGCTGTATCTGTGACTTATCTTGTTTTCAGTGACATGAGACTTTATTGACATACACAGTACAGGGTGAGCTGCCATTTGTGAGAGGAATGGGTTTGATGTCCCAGCTGTCAGGAAACAGCAACTCAGTCCACAGCTGTTCTCCGTGGATATTGTGACTTCTATATCACAACTACAAGTCACTTTGCTATTGAAGTGTATGTCTCGTGGTCCGTTTTTTTGTAATCTAAACAGCTGTTGTCTCCTGGACAGCCTTTGGTTTGGAGCAATGACAGAGCATGTGACCCTGTCAGACTGGAGCAGAATTTTATTAGATTAGACCGACTCAGTTGCGCTCTGAGAACAAGCAATTTACCATCCAATGTCAGAAGCAGCTCAAAACTGTTAAGAGCTTTCATGCTCAAATTCAGTCGCTTGCACATCAGACATGATGGCACTGGTCTCTGCCTCTTTGACGATCAGTGCAAAAATGAGGGAAAGTAAGGGCGTAAGACGTTTTCTCAAGAAGCCTAAACAGTGGTTAGAAAACACTCGGTAAATATAACTTGGATTACTCTGATTTTACAAGATTCACAAGCAAGTGTTAGCTTTACACACATTGGCACAAAACTCTTCCATGACAAGGAAAAACAAACACAGCCGGCACTGAAATAACAGGAGTCTATGACCAAACATTATTGTCAAAACACTAATTGAAGTGACCTATACATATACATATACATATACATATAAATATACATATACATACATACATACACACACACACACCCACACACGGTGGAGCCTTGGTTTTCGAACGTCCCGGTTCTCGAACAAATCGGTATTCGAACAAAAAATTCGAGATTTTTTTGCTTCGAATGTCGGACGAAATTCCTCGCGAGATGAGCCGAGAGGACCTGCATGCCAACTGACTCCGTTCGTTATTACGTTCTCGTTACTCTGAGGATTGCATCAACTTTAATCATGTCTCCAAAGGAAGAAAGTGGGAGCAGTAAAGCCATCCTAAAACACAAAGACGCTCCTAAAGCAATGCGGCAATGAGCGCCCGGCGCGCTGTGGTTGCGCGATCGGTCCAAATTAAGCTCCCTGCACACTGAAGTCCATTTAAATTTTGGAAAGTACATTAGGATTTTAAAAATATTTTCTAAATTTTAGCGACCGCTCTGTCACAATAATGCGACCAGCGCGGTGCAGTTGCGCGGTGGGCGGCGCGCAACGGTTGCGCGTTCGGCGGTGCCCTGCAGTTGCGCGATCGGACAAAATTAAGCTTCCTGCGCACTGCTGCCCACTTAAATTTTGGAAAGTAAAGCAGGACTTTTTAAATGTTTTCTAAATTTCAGCGACGGCTCTGTCACAATAATGCGACCAGCGCGGTGCAGTTGCGCGGTCGGCGCCGCGCTACGGTTGCACGTTCGGCAGTGTGCTGCAGTTGCGCGATTGGACAAAAATGCGCAAATGAGAAAATGCTTAAAAAAGGCGGGATTTTTTGGCTTGGAACGGATTAATTGTTGTTCCATTATTTGTAATGGGGAAATATCATTTGGAATTCGAATGATTTACTTCTCGAACAGCCTTCTGGAACGGATTGTGTTCGAAAACCGAGGCTCCACGGTGTGTGTGTGTGTGTGTGTGTACGTACGTACGTTGAGAGAGAGAGAGAGAGAGAGAGAGAGAGAGAGAGAGAGAGAGAGAGAGAGAGAGAGAGAGAGAGAGAGAGAGAGAGAGAAAGAGAGAGAGAGAGAGAGACAGAGAGAGAGAGAGAGAGAGAGAGAGAGAGAGAGAGAGAGAGAGAGAGAGAGAGAGAGAGACATTTTACACATTTATACACAATACAGTAAATGCTCCAATGACCCAATAAGGAACTTCTCCGTTGTACTGTTGCGGAACATTTGTATTTTATTGCTTCCTACATTGCCCTCTGTCGCTACAGGTTGGTTGTTTCTGTCATATGTTAAACATGAACAGAGACTTTATGTCATGAAATACTGTTCAGTGTGGGTACTGCTGGGACAATTTGCTTGAATCAGGTAGGACAAAATTTGGGCTAATTATTGATTTGGTAAAGATCAGCATAAAATCTGTTATTCTGACAATCGGCAGCTCTATTTGTATGCCTCCCTTAGCCACAAACAGTGATGAACCTTCTTCAATGTTTGTGCAGGATGATTGTGCCTTTGTGTGTTGATGTCATACCTTTCTTACTCATCAGAGGACAAAGAAATTTAGGATGTGGATAAACTGATCCTTTATCTGTACCACCCAGGCTGCTCTCCCCCGCCTTTTCTGTGACCTTGCCGCCTGCCAATCCATAGCATTGCTGTACTGGGTAGATCAGCAATTATCTCTGCAATTCACACAAAAGACAGACAACACTGTCTATTGTGACACACATTCTGAGCATATTTTAACAGTACACACACACACACACACACACACACACATGCACACACACGATAGGGGGAAATCTCTGTAAGGTCCCCCGCACACACATACACACACACTCATGAATTGGAGAGAGTGCTTTGTGCACTCACGCTGGCTGAGCAGGGAGAGAGAGGCTGCTGGGTGGAGGTGGATGGACACAGACAGACGATGGGACTGCGGAGCGGAGCCAGACTAGAAACCGAATAAGAGACAGAATAAGAGAAGGAACACTTAACACTGAGGACTGAGGAGGGGAGAGAGTGAAAGACTAGGCAGGATAAGAATGGGAGTGCAGAAATAGGAAGGGGAAGCGGGCCTGTCCGGCGGAGAGGAAGAGAGTGAATTGTTGCTCCAGAGGCAGGAGGGAACTGATGGGATGGCATTGATCCCTGGGAGCTGCCGCCTCTTGGGCCAGATGGCGTCTTGTTGCTGCAGACCGCTGCTCCACTCCTCCTGCTGTGGACCCCTCATCAAATTTTGCCTCTCCTCCTTCACAGGTCGGTCCCAGCCCACTTGGCCCGGGTGTCATGACTTGTAGTGGAGTGTAGTTCTCTGTGCAACATGGGTAACACAATAAGCCAAGAAGGTAACATTGAAGGGCATTGTGTGTTGTTTGTGTCGTAGAAGCATGTGAGCCCGCAAGTGCGACCCGAGTGGTTCTGTCAGTGCTGTGTTTTGTGTCGTAGGATGGAAGTGAATGGGCTCTTGTCCTCTCCAACGTCATGTCGTGTTGTATTGTGTGGCCAAGTTGTGTTCTCGATTGTCTCTGTGTGAAAGCTTTACAGGATATCTTAGCACTGACACAGCATGTTGATAGAGAAGGAAGCCGCTGTTGTAACAGTAATTTATTTATTGTATGTCTGAAAAAGAGCGCATCTCCATAAGTCGGGTGCAGAGTTGAGTGCGCACGTCTGGGGGATTCTCTGACGTCACCCTAAGTGTGCTCTCAATACTGTCGTATCCCCGTAAACCTACCCTAAGCCCCCTGACTAACATTTTGTATAACCTGTCCCATCCCCTCATGTTTAGAAGTAACAGTATAGTCTATGAAAAGCTTTTATATATGACATACGTACTTCTTCACAGACATCTCTCCTGCTGAGCTGGATGCCTTGTGGAGGGAACCACCATATAATCTCGGGGGGACCCACGAACACTTTTCTGGAAATTACATCATGACTGAAGGTAGGGTATGTGGTGCAGCAAATTGCATCTGCCTTAATCAAACATGTATTTCAATACTTTGAGCAGCAAACAAACGATTTAGAAAGACACGTGACTGTGAAAGTGGTGATGCACATTCTTCCTGCTCTTGGGAACAAATCATTGGAAGCCTCGTTGACGTCATTAGGGTCAGCTAATAGCCATCTCTCTGACTAACAGAGATAGAAAAGAATAAAACTACTCAATACTCATGATCTTAAATGCAGTACAGAAAACAGAGACTGCACTTGGATCAGAATAAATATGAATGTAGACAGTCAAAATTATTGGAACAATACTAGAATAATATTGACTTACAGATCCCTGCAGATGGTGTCACGTTGGATTTGAGATAACAGCTTTTGAGAAGAAGAGGAAAAGATGCTTATTTTATTAACACAGAGGGAAAGAAATGCTATCACGGTAGAATTCTGACAGGTTGAACAGAATGTGTTCCAATTGTGAGAAAAAAAAAATCTATCTTACTCTTGTCAATGTCTATTCGATTTGCCTATTTCTTTTCACATAAGATTGTTTTTGCTTTTTTTGCTCCATGTTTTTGGTTGTACTCTCATGCTCTACCGCTGATGACGAAAGAATGAGACAAACTTTTTTTCTATGGAAAGAAGCAAATGTACTCTTACACTCGTGCTTGTGTTTTCACAGAACACAACATTCTGTAGATTTGAAAAGATCATTCCGAGTGCCCTGAAACGGCTGGTGGCGTCACCTTGCTCTTGACTGTAAAAGCGCATGTTAAACTGTGATCCATTCTTACGTCTACCATCAGGAGTAGGTGAAGATGAGGACGTGGTGGAGTCAGAAGTAGACGCAGAGCCAGACAACTACTGGAAGAGAAAAGAGACCCTTCTTAAAGGAAGTCGGGTGACAGTGGGCGAAAAATGCTCCTCAGGTAGGTTCCTGATGCAAGTGTTGCATTCATGGTCTCAAAAACTTTGGGAATTTTTTAAATCTTACCAACTCAGATACTCGCTGCATCTCTTGAATGCAATTCAATTCAGGCAGGTTGGACCACACAGGCTAGGCCACTTAGTTTGGGCCGTAAGCGCGGACCACTAATTGAATAATGCTGCGTTGCATTACAGGTTAAAAGCAAATTAACCATTAATTAATATTTAAGATGGTTGATCTACTACAATTGCAGGTCTAAACTTATTAAATAGTTTGAGGTGCTGTTTCCTAAGCGCTCACCATGACAAGTTACAACCACGCAGGTGTGGTGTAAACAAGTCTAAATCTCAATTTTATTCGCTTCAATCCTATACGACTTTCTGTCTAACGCGGTTTGGTCATGGACACCAATTTTTTTTGTCATGAATACATTTGCACTTAGTATTTTAAATGGATGATATAAGGACTGTACAAAACTAAATGACTAGCGCGTAAACCATAGCGCTAGTGATTTGCTGGATTTCCGTGACCAATTTAAAGGCGTTTGATCTTTGACTCCTTTATTACGGATAGCGAGGATTGTTTTTGATTCAGAAAGGGGGAAGTTCGCGGAAGCCCCCCAATCAATACAGTCACTCATAAGTCAAAGAGCGTGGCCAGACACAGTAATAGAATAAGTGGCTGCTTTATGCTCTCTTCCATCCAATTCACATAGCATCAAAATGACTTTCTCAAGCTGCCTGATATTTTCATCTGCGTATTGCTTCTCTTTTAAGAAAATGTCAACAGACTTTGATGTGTGGGGAGGATTCACAGTAACGGACGGCAAACAGACCCCTTCGGCTGCCCGTCAGCATGCCTGATGTGAATTAACCTAAGAACCCCTTCGGCTACCTAAAACCATGCCATCCTAAAAAGACAAGACTTTCTATACAACGCGCTTTCGGGTTAACGCGATTCCCAAATTCTGGACCCTAAAGACCGTGTAAAATCCAGATTTAGGTCATATAAATTGCAGATTACAATAATGATGCATACAAATCTGTGGCTTTACCGCTTCACACATAGTATCACACGACGTGGACTATACTACACAAATAAAACATACATGAACAATAATGAAGGCTTACCCTGATCCCCTGTCAGGTCATGTCAGGAAAAGTTATATTGACTAAATAAAACTATATGGCTCTAAGATTTTCACTTTCATACCCCATGATTTGCACCATAGTGGATTGACAGACCTGTACTATAATGTTCCAACTAATTAAGGAATTTTAGTCATGCATACCGACAGGACACATTTACGTACCTACTCAGCATCTTAGGTCCATCACCACCCTATGGTTTCTCCTTTTTAAATGGATTCAAATGGCCACATGGAGAGTCCAGTCAGCAATCTGATAGCTTTGTTATTCCTCTAGGGACTATGGTAGTTCTCACAAAGCATCTCACTGTAATAGGAGCTGCCATAGAAAATCTTTAATGAACTTCCGAAAGTTTTCCTCTTGCTTGCAGACAGTTAAACCATTCCCTTTTTAGTTTTACTATGCTTTATAAAACTATAAGCTTTTTGGCTTCCAGTGCTCTTTCGCAAATCTCATTTGACTTTATGTATCCTGTCTAGAAGTTACGCTTCTTTTTACTGGACGCCGACGCTCCAGTGAGCGCCCCGACCGGGCTCTCCAGGAGGCCCTGCGCACCCGGCTCCGTGTAGTTGAGAGCAACAGCAAAGATGTCATCCAGTTATTTAAGGTGAGTGCAAAATGATACACATGAATAGATGCAGAAACTTGGCTGTCAATCTTGGCCTTTTAAATAACCCAATGAGCCGTCGTATGTGTAGTATTTCACAATGCACTGTGAAATGCATTTGTTGAATCTTCTGTTCAGTTTATGAGGAGGAGTCTTTGTTCTTGCAGGACCTATCTGCACGTCTGGTGTCTGTCCATGCAGAGAAGGACAGTTTTGTCCTCACATTTAAAACTGCAGAGGAACTCTGGAAGTTTTCGACTTATTTAGCTTTAGGTAGGTTTTATTTGTTTATTGTCATTACGTTTAGCAATATTGATGTTCATTGTGGCTGTTATTGGTATTAATTACAGTCTTTGTGCCTACTGCATGGCAGGTTATGTGGCACGGTGCTTGGAGAACTTCTTGTGTGATCAGTCCTTCTGGCTGGAGCCAAAATTGCTCAGCGACTTGGAGATTAGTGTCAAAGTAGATGAGGATCATCTGGCCACCCTCTACCTAGAGCTTTTACTCCAAGAAGGTATGAAACGTACGCAATGCAACACATGCACACATGGAATATATAGCTTCTATAGTAAAGCCTTATGACGTCCAAACAGTATTTTCATCAAAATAAATACAATAATCCCTCGCTACATCGCAGTTCGTTCATTGCGGTTTCACTACATCGCAGATTTTTTTTCCAAATTAAAAAAAAAATCTAATTCAAAATAAAACTTCTAATTAATAACTGTATATGCCTCTTGCTGCCAAATTTTGATGAGATTACCTCATCTGATTGGTGTTAAGCAACCATCATCCATTTCCAAAGGACAGAGTAAAACCACTTTGTATCTTTGAGTTGTGTAAAGTGTGCATTAATGAATGAACATTGTCACAGGATCTTTCTTTGCTAAAGCACTGTGCACAAGACATGACGAGGATGATGAAGATCAGCTGTCTTTCAAAAAGAATGACCTTCTCATGGTGAAGGACACCGGACAGGAGGATATGTGGGAGGGTACTCTGCTCTCCACTGGACATCACGGCCTAGTGCCAATCACCGCCACTCAGCCGCTTCCCTACCCTTTCTACCAGTAGGTTTTTCTCTATTGGATTTTTATTGAGCGACTTTATGATGCAATGTAAAAGACTTGCTTAACCTTTACTTGTGCTGATTTTGTGCATGTATGTCTTTGTTAATGGCATTGTCCCCTTTGGTTAGGTGGTTCCTGCGGAATTACCCGGGCTATGCAGGGTGCTCACCAACAGACAAGGAAGCATTTGAACATCCACTCGGTAGAACACACAGTACACACAGAAAGTAACTTTGTGGCTGCTTATTTATGCAGCAACAGCATTAATTGTAAAATGGAACGTCATGTGAGTGTTTTTGCCTCTTTACTTGGTTGTTATTGTTAGGTGAAAGTTTGAGGGGTGTAATGGCATTGACACAGTAAGTTCCAATGTCCACCAAATCGTTCACGCTGACTTTTTGTCTTCTATAAACACGGCAGTGACAGGTTCGTGTGTAGCGGTGGTCGACTACAGTCCAGTGGTTCAAGATGAGCTCCAGCTCAATCAAGGAGACGTTGTAGAGATTCAAGGACTACTTGTTAGAGGCCTTGGCGTCTTCATTGGAAAACACTCCTCCACTGGTCATACCGGCTTCATCAACAAGTCCCACGTCAAGCCTCTGCACACCATGTCCCTGTAAACAGATTTAATCCCATTGCACAGTATGGCTTGAAATTTAATGGTCTGATGCTGATGTAAAGGACTTCATCCTTCAAAACCACACACCCCTGTTTTCTCTTGCTTATTTTAATGTTTGTAGCATAACTGAACTCTAGACAGGGTGGAAAGCATGAGAACATCAGACCCACAGCTCTAATGAGAATGCTGCCTTTGTTTCTCTTGTATAGTGAGACCCATTTGGTATTTCTGACCGAGGAGGAGCGAACCACGCTCGCTCAGACAAGCCTGTTTAGCTCCGAGTCGTGTGATGGCAACCTAATGGAAAGGCTCTTCTCATCTGACATCAGCTCGATTTACAGGCTTGGTAAAGCTCAAACTCATCACTAATGTTGGCTTGTAAAGTTGTCACAGAGTAGATGTATTTTGGCGTCAATCTTTATGAGCAGGAAAGCTTGCACCGAATAAATGTCCATGTCTTTTCAGACAGGCTGGATGAGACTGACTTCATGTACATCAGGAATCGGCCCAAACGTGGTAAACCATTACTTATTTGTGTTTTACACATTTATTTGGAGCCATCATTATGACTTAAATGTTTTTGGTAACTTCAATTTATTGCTGTTTTTACTAGAATTTTAACATTACCATACATAACCATAATACCATACCATAATACATAATACACCCAATTAATTTTCCATTTAAATAAAACACAAATACACAGAAGTTGACCCTAACCCTAAACTCATTGTTGGATTATTTTCATATTGTACAAAGACTCAAGTCCTAAAATGTAAGCATTTTTTATTTTACTTTGCATGTTCTTAGTGACTTGCAAATCTTATTTGTGCATGCATGAGGACCAAGTGAAAAAAAGGCTACCAAACGACAAGTGTTTTTTTTTTATGTTAGTTTATAGGTGAATGCCCAACTGTACACCGGGTAGAGCACCGAGCCATGGGCGACTTTGTACTGGGAAAGCCAAAAAAAGCCACGGAGCTCCGCTGAATTTCAAGCAATGACGCGGTCAAAACTGGCATGGATTGACGGGTCGAAGGTTAAAAAAAATGAAAATAGTAGACTCCAAAAAATAAAGTAAAAATGTAAGGCGTGTGAGGAGAACTAGAAAAACTATTGTAGAATGTAGGTCATCTCTCCGGCGTCAATGAACACACCCAAAACCTGAAGCAATCAATCTGATAGTGACACACCAGGTGATGAGTCTATAAACTTTAAATGTGATTTATTTATAGTTTCTGCATATACTTTAGTTCAAAATGATTAAGGTTTGTAACTATTTCGTTGCCTTGGTGTACACTTGACACATAGTTACTGTTACGTGGTTGGCATTGACTAGTGGTTTTTGTACTTGTTGGCATTAAAGGTCCCACTCAATGTTGGTTCTGTGATTGACAAACAGCTGGGCCATGATTTAATATGCATTCCAGCCCCTTTTGTAACAGTGAACAGGATAATTGGTAGAGAAAGTGGATGGACTGATTATGTGGCACTCCCATATAACTACCATGCTGTCACTTCCTTTGTGTTCTAACAATAATCTTCCTTTTCAGATCACAAGGTCCCTGCAAGCACTCGTCAGAGTGTCATGTCGGACAGAAGCGGCGGAACGCCCCCGTACCAATCCTCCCCCCGCCCATCGCTATCGCACTCATCACCTGGTGTGTCACTCTATCAGTCCCACAATTCTCTGACACAGGAGGGAGGGTGCCTGTCCTTCACTGTAGAAGACACATTCAGAGACCTCGGTGAATTCCAGGAAGATCTCCCTCTCTTCTTGGAGGAAAACATTTGGGAGGGGGACGAATCAGAAGTTAGGGATCCAACGTTGATCCTGCTAAACCATGACCACTTCCAGGTCAGCAAAGTTGCAATCAAGTCACTTTGTCAAAATGTAATCTGTGACCCCTGTGCGACCTGATGCGTGCATGCGCAGTAGGTCGGCCATCTAGGATTGCTAACTAAGGCAACTACACTAGAACACGCAATGATGCACATTTGTATGGTCTGATAAGAAACATACACAAAGATCCTATGAGGCTATATTATATTTTCATCATCTAGAGAAGATGAATGACAGTTTCAGTTCTATTAAAAGACTACAAGGAAAGAAATTAGGGGTGGAAATATTACAAAATCCCCAAGTTCTATGAAAAGAATACACAGAAGATTGATTAGTGTTTGAATTAGAAAGAAATACCAAACTTTACCTACAGTATATTACTAATGCGCACCGTTTATTGTGTAGGCACCACCAACGCATTTTGTGTGTGTGAACGTGTTTTGATCAAGTGTAGTTGCCATAGTTAGTGATCCAAGATGACTGCCTTCTGTGCTTGCGTGCCTCAGATTGTGCAGGGTTGCGTCTTGACACATTTTATTTGTTTCAAGTGAGGTTCTAAAAGGTGTTTTAGTTCGCTTCCAGTTCATGGCAATGGTTTTCTCTCTTACTGAACTAATCTACAATGTGTGACAAGTCAAATTTGCCAACACATGACTTGAGATACTTCCAAGATGGAATTGTAATTGATGTGGTGCCAGTAATCATTTTCTATTTGTACATTAAAAGCTGCTAGGAGACTTAGTGTGTGTTTGTTTTTTTCCTCCTAGGAAGACTTCCTCCCCATGTATGACCTCAAGTATTCCTTCCTGTGGGTGACCTTCAATGGAAAGGGTGAGAGTGAGCTCTCAGGTCAGCTTGAGAGTGTCAGGGAGTGTGCCAAGAGGATGGGGATGCACTGGGCACATAGGCGAGCATGTTTCCTCCTGGGAAGACTCTGTGCCAGGAAGCTCAAACTATCGCAGGTTATTTATATTCTAAATACATTATCCATTTTTGGTTTTATTGGTTGATTTGATTGTATCACATACTGTTCCTCATGCGATTGGAACCTAATCATACGCATGTCAGACTTCCTTAGGTCAAAGTTCAAAATCTAATGAGATCCAATACAGGCCTTTTGTGACATACTATTGAAGAGTTGTTTATTCTCATTTAGTGTTTCATAAAACAAATAAACTTTCCCTTCATAACATTTCTGACATGCAGACACACTTTTTAACACTTTGATAGCTAATGTCAATAAAATGCACATAATATAACCAATTATTTTTATGTGCTGGCCAATATATAACATAACTGAAAATGCACAGGTTTGTTTTATTAATATGATAAACAGTCTGTTGTTCCCTCATTACAAAAGTAGTAACAATGCTTGTTATGGCGCAGTAAGGAAAACAGTTCAAACATGTTCTACTGTATACAGAGACACACATTTTATCTTCCTACAGTTTTATGAAAACATTGTTTTAATTAGCAAGTTTTCATCATACACATTTCAATATCTGAAATGGATTGTGAATGTTCCTGACAATATCCTCCCTCTTCAGGCTCGCGTGTACTACGAGGAAGCTCTGAGTGTTCAGGTGGAAGGCTTCAGAGACACACCGCTGTTGATCGCTCTCCTCACCAACCTCACAGCCGTCTACCTGAAGCAGCGGATGACCGATAAGCTGCCCCTCACCCTGGAGAAGGCCAGCGCCATGCTCCTTTGTCTTCCCAAACATACCTACACATCCTCCGATGAAATTGAACTGCTCAAACTGCTTCTGAGGAGATCAATGGTCACAGGGGATAAATATCTGGAAGCCCGTGTGTGCTACCTTATCTCCAGCCTCTTCCTGCTACTAAGGAAACCTGACGATGCTCTTCCCTTTGTTGAGCGCCTCCAGTTCCTCTCCTCAACTCTCTCGGCCAACGACGGGCTTTCTGTAGCACCTCTGGACCTCAATTGGCTATTGAGTTTGCTCTATCATCGGAAATACATGCCTTACCTGGTGTTGGCTTCCCTGAGCCTCGACTCAAGGCAAGACCACTCGCTCCGTGATTCCTTCCAGAGGATTGAAAGGTTTATCAGGAACTCAGCTCGCCTGAACCCATTCTGGAAGGAGGGAACCTCGCTGCTTCCTGCCCAGATTGTGGTTTACCTCCTGCAGGCACTGGCTATAGCTGAGAAAGAGGGGGACTTAAAATCGCAGCGGGACCTATGTCTGGGCTTGGCCTCAGTTTACCAGCAGTATGGTGCTCTTGATAAGTCTGTGTGCTGTGCTCAACGAGCAGTGGAGACGGGAGGCTTCATCAATGAGGAGGAAGCTTTTGAAGCCTCTGTGTTGCTCAGCTGGCTGTTGGTTTTAACAGGCCAGGCAGAGAAAGCTCAGGGTTTCCTACAACCACTGCTTATATCACTTCAGGTACAAAACCACTCTAAAGTCGTGTTTCGTTTGCTCCTTCCTTTAAAAGTACTCTGATGTCTGTTTTCATGTCTGACAACGTTGCAGGGATCGGACAGCTCCACTCAAAGAGGTGTCATCCACAATCTCTTGGCTTTGTGTCTGAGGCAACAGGGCTGTGTACCAGAGGCAGGCTGGCAACTCCACTCGGCCTTGGTAATATCCCGGGAAAGCGGAAACCAGAGGAATCAGGCCCTGGCACTAGCCAACTTGGGCTGCCTGGCACTGCATTCAGGGGCATCTACACTGGCAGAGCATTTCTTGGTCAGGTCAGATATCCTCCCAATTTTAGACTACTTTCTCCTGCAAAAGTGTATACACCCCTTCTCAATAATCAACTAAATATGTATATCAAATCATTGAGTGATCACTTGCTGAAAAGTATGTGCTCTGGCAACAAGTGTTGCCAGTTAAAATGTTCAACTGACTTACCTGTTAGTTGTTATTCCAGATCTCTGCGACTTTTTGAGGAACTCTGGGAGAGCCCCACAGATGAGGAGCATGTGCAGACCTTCCTTTGGTTGGGGAGGAGCTACAAAGACAGGGGGCAGAGTCACCGCGTCAGGGTGTCTTATGAAATGGGACTTCTAATGGCACTGCATGCTAGAAACCTGCCCAGTAAGTATGAAGACTGATCAATGAACGTCAAATAAACCAATTTTACATTGTACACCCTTCAGTGAACAAAACTATTGAACACTTCACAGGCTCCTCATGTAATTAAATGTGTTGCATTCAAATTGTGCCTTATTTACTGTGCAGGTCAGTTAGTGGTGGCCAAGGTGCTGAGTCGGCTCTATTCAGACCTACTGCTTTACGGTCAAAGCATCGTCTATTATGAACACTGCGTGTCAGTAGCCAGGGAGCTGAAGGATAAGAGACTTGAAGGAGAGTACCTTGAAATTTTAAGCAGCCTCTACCTCTCACTAAATACTGAAAGGTGACTTTTAATTCTCATTCAGCTTTCCACAGCCTGCTTTTTTTATGATAACAGACCAAAACGTTTTTCAAATATGTGGTACAGATCATCTCGTAAATCTTTGGATTACACCAAGCAAAGCCTGAGGATTTCCATTGATTTAGGCAAGCGGGAAGAAGAATCTGAGTCCTGGTTGCAGGTGGGAAGAATTTATTATCTCATCCAGGAGGATGAGCTGGCCGACATGTACCTGCAGGTGAGGAGGGCTGCTAGCAATATGTTTGGATTGCCTGATGGTCACAAGGGTCGGACGTTTTGACAGTTTAAGTACATATCTGTCCCCAATACTTACTGCTTTACATTGCTTGTGTCAAAATAAAAGCGTTTTTTTTTCTTTTTTTTTAAAACGAGTGAGAACAAACACAACAGCCCATTTTAACTCAATTCACATAAATGTCAACTATCCATTTTACCTGAGCCAGCAGCGAATGAGTGAAAGGGGACGAATCCAGCGGATCTTGATTCTTTTCAATTTTTGATGAAACATATTAAAAATGCTGTTGGTTATAGTCAGGATCAGCGTAGCTCATATACTGATATATATTGTAAGATCCAATATATTGTAATAATGGAAATCAGTTGTACCGTATGAACATAAAACTGTGATTGATAGGCAGCAGTGAAGACGGCCCTGAGAATGAACGACCCCCATTTTTCGATGAGCATCTATGAGGAAGCAGGGGACGTCTATTTTAAAGGACACAGGAACAGGATGGCTTCAGTGCCTTTCTACAGGGTAAGTAGAAAACGCAATCTGTTTCAAAGCTGCTTTCAAAATTCCCATATGTCTGACATTGATGGTACATTTTTGGCTTTTCTTCTTAAACAGGATGGCAGTTTACCATTTTCCCGAAGTATCAGAGACACCCATTCAGAGTTCCGCTTGTTGAGTAAACTAATACAGCTGTTAATGGACCAGGGGGAGCAGGAAGAGGCTCTGCAATATGCGACACTAGCTGTTGAAGTAGCTAACAAAACAGGTACAAGCAAAGCCACTGAGTTTGTACAGTTGAGTTACGACTTATTTTTGCAGGTGTGAAAATGAATGAGAGGACAGCCTACCACCGACTGGCGACAGTTTACTACAACCTTCAGCATTATGAGATGGCCGAGAACTACTATCTCAAGTCCTTGTCTCTCTGTCTGCCCATCATGGAGCACCCAATGGAAGCGCGCTACTACACTCAGGTCTACTGCAGGCTGGGAAATCTCACGCTGCACAAGCTCAAGGTACTACGTTGACAATGGCACTAATGTTTCCCTTGTGCAAATGCTGAGACAAGCATTCACAGTTCTGTAAAATTCAGTTTGGTGATCACACTGGGGAACTGAATCTGAAACTGAAATTGAAATCTGTTGGAAAAATCTTCAATCAATATTTTCCTGAAATCTTTCAATCCGAGTCAATAATATGATCTGAAAAATCTGCAAAAAGTCTTCATTGTTTAAAACGCAGGGTTTAAAACTGGGGAAAACATTGCAGGGTAGTTTGGAATTTTTGCTGACATAAGATTTGGCAAGAATGCACATGAGTATACAAAATGAGTCTCAAAAACTGATGACCAAAAGACAGTCTGTCCGGCTCTTTCTTTCTGTATATGACTAATCAAATTTCAGTATACACCCGCTATTCGCCAATGATAGGAACGGAGTCCTGCCTCAAATAGCGGAAATCTGCAAGTAATCTACCACACCTAAAGGACTACTACTTACGTATCTATTAGACAGGGCTTTGGCCTGAGCATGCATGTGTGAGTTTTGCAGCAAATAACGTAGGATGCGTTAGAAAAGAAAACTGCAAATAGGTGAATTCTATAAGAAATAGGCCAATCATTTGGAAACACTTGGAAAAGTGAGTATAGGTTTGACCAAAACATCAGATCTAATTAGACTTGAAACTCTAACTGACTGCGCTTCACCAAAACACGGGACCGCAGTTCTACTAAAGTTTTTGAATTCTTCACAAAGTCAACATAGCAGCCTTTAGTATCAGGGAGTTTTGTACGATTACAATTATTTCATTTGTTATTTCAATTACCTTAATTCATTGTTTGTCCAGTCATTAGCGCACTTTGAGAAATGTACCATGTCCCCAAAAATACTCTGTTTTGAAGCGTTTTGCAGTTCCTAGACATAGGCTTCACAAACTATTCTTTTGGATTGTTTCTTGATTTTGGATAAACCAATGTATTTTTT
This sequence comes from Syngnathus floridae, assembly GCF_059516105.1. NCBI lineage: Eukaryota > Metazoa > Chordata > Actinopteri > Syngnathiformes > Syngnathidae > Syngnathus > Syngnathus floridae. The sequence goes on along the minus strand of NC_142413.1, from coordinate 11,635,241 downwards.
TCTTGTCATGTTTCCTCACCAGGATTCTTATGATGCATTGGGTTATTTCCACCTTGCTCTGGCAGCTGCCCTGGAGGATCAAGCAAACGCTGAGGCCCTGTACGTAGTGTATATGAAGTTAGCGGAGATCCACGGGAACCACATCCCTGATGCTCAGCTATGCCAGCTGTACAGAGACAGAGCCCATAGCCTGAAGAGAATTCTTTCGGGAGCAGAGGACTCTGCTGTGAACCAGGAAATTGGAAAGGATACAGATGAAGTCTGTGACAGTGAACCATTTCCAAGAAATTGTCAAATGCAAGTGGATACCGACAGAGGCACTGCGATCAGAAGAGTGGATGACTACATTCCTCCTCCTGACACAAACAATTCACCGGTTGACATCCCTGCATTTACTGCCAGTCAGTCTTATAATGAGAGTATTTTGACTGAGTCCTTTGACACAGCCAGGGAGCACATGTCAGACTCATGCAGCTCACCAGACACTGTACAAACTTCCCCCAAACAATTAAATGGGGATGATGATTTGTCCAGTGAAATTAGTCTCTATCCTGAGAAAGAACTGGACATGGCTCCACATTTTGATCAGAAAGATCCCAGCAGTGGAGATAACCTTTCATCCTGAGTGGATTCACGTGGGCCTCCACGCAAAAAAAAAAAAATCTCGCGGCACTTTATGTTCCTTATTTCCCTTTTTCTAGACACGTGTCTGAGCCAGTAAAAGGAATGCAATGTTCCAACAAGATGGCACTTATTTATAGAATGAGATGAGAGTTCTAATTTGCTTTAAATGATGTGCCTTTCTATGATACAGTTGGCATATCAGAATGTTGTCACAATGATAGGGGTTTTCTATGTCTTTTATACTTCTGTGACATGTCTTACAAGATTATGTTAATAAGAGAAAGAATACATTTCGACAGATGACAACATCAATAAATTATTTTTGGTCAATATTGACACTGAGAACACGCAAGTCATTTTTTTAGTATTTGTTTCCTTAGGATACTGTTTTTGCATTACTGCTTGGCTGAAAGGGTTTACAGAGACCTTTGAAAGAAGGGTACTGTTGTGGAAATAAGACAAATATAGTGTGTAAACAAATTCCAACATTGTGGTCATGCAATAAAAAGAAAATATTGCACGATCATCCGCATACCTCCCAACCTTATGGGGAAAAGAAATTGCACTGCAGCCACAATAAAACCATAACATTACAAATAAACAATGTAACTTTGAATTTTTTAGAGTATTACAGTTTTTATTGATTGTTTTGACGCAGCCGGCAACTCAAAATCGACATTTTCAAAACAGTTAATGCAGAAGGCTAAACACATCCCACAGTGGTGAAAATGCTGCATTTTGTTTGCAAAACATACCTGTGCCAAACCATTTAAAATACGGAACAAAAGCAAATATACTACAACTATAAGAGTATGAGATAGCCACAAGTGATACTCTTCTGTCTCTTCTGAGCCCTTCCAGCGATACCTCCACCTCTCACACAAACTCCTCTTCCTCTGACCCCTCTACCTCTTACTCTTATCTGCTTTAGACCTCCTCCATCCATGCTTGCAAAGAACAACACAGGCCTGAAGACTGATTGCAAATTGAAAAAAATTGTGAAGAGGTGTCAGACAAGTGCTTTTAGTGATTGCATACTGATCAGGAAGTTTCTAGGGGCTCGGAGCATATGGTTGCTGTTCGGTGTTAACTGTTTTGCAATATGTTGGGAAAACTGTCAATCCAATGAGAATGAATTAATACATTTGCAATGAGATGGTGATGATAAAGACCGAGCGCTTCCCAGCTTCTCCAAACAGGTCAAAGCAATCAATAAAAACTGTAGAATAATGTGTGCCTAAAGCTTAGAACAAAATAGTGCTGAAAAAACAACAATAAAACACCCCTGTTTGTCTGGAGAAAGGAGATGGTAAATTAGTCATGAGTTTTGTTGTTTTCTTTCCAAATTGTTGGTGGGTCATCCTCCCACATGATCCTTTTATCTTTAATGCTCACAATATTACACAAGGATGACTAGCAGAGGACTGCATATTTTAAGTTGCACTACTTGCCAGGAAGATTGAAACACAGCCGTGGAGCTTTATTCTTCCGGTTGTGGAAGAAAGGATAGGGAAGAAAGAAACTGTCCAAAATAGTTCCAATTCTTTCTTCATTCTCCCCCGAGTTGAAGGCTGGCTCGACCTACCTTGCCCATATGTGACAATGTGTCACTCCATGGTCATTCAACGAGAAATGTGTGCCAGAGTGCAGATAGATAGGAAGAACAAAAAATGTCACAGAGACAGATAACCTTGCTCAAGTCTCCTATCTACTTAGTATTTGCCAAAGAGGCCTAATCCTTGTGTTGGAGGAGGGAGACATGTAAAGCAGGCAAGACAGCGACCCGGATTTGAACAGCCCTGGCCTAGATACTGTGTTGGAGCCAATTTAGTTTCCTTAGCTTAAATTCTTATTTTTGTTTAAGATTTGCTGGCCTTGGGCGATGGACTATTATTTGACAAAGCCTTTGGTCACCTGATCAGTCACCTGATCAGGGAAATAGGCTGTTCCCACTTGGTAGTCAGTCTCAGGTAGATAAAGAAGGAAGATAGTAGTGACATAGTTTTTTACCGCTAAAAGGCCCCTTCAAGCTACTTCAAGTCTGCTCCAAGCTTGTAATTTCTGGAACTTGAAACTTTGAATTTAGAAAACAAACTTTAGTTTACTTCATGGAAACTTTTATGTTTAAACCTTAGTTGGATTACAAACACTTTGGATTTGTACCTGTGTGCCACCTGTTTGCCTGCCTGCCATTCCCCTTCCCCCCTTTCCTTGCTTGGCCTACCACCTTTGCCTGCCTGCTATTGCCTCTCTCCCTCGACCTGCATGCCTGCTTGCCTCCATTTTGGACATTCTACCTCCATCTTCAAAAGGGTATGAGCAACAGCCGTACACAGTGTTTTAAGATAAGCGTGTGACAAGAACTATACAACATCTAACCTTTGAAATTCAAACTGAACTGAAACTGACACTCACATACTCAGAGACAATGTCAACTCCCCAATTTTCAGGGTATATGACCCTGATGACCCTGACTGGCCATCAATATGAATGGCCATTTTTAACCACTTCTGGCAAACACTTCAAACATTTAGCTCCCCACACATTTGCAGCCTGGGAACTGACCCTTCACTTGACCCTTCTTAGGCTTCCTGTCATACATGACACTTGTGACGTGACCCCTCAAGGATCTGAAGAATCTGTAAAAAGATAGCGAAATAATCTGACTTCTTGTAATTAATTAGACTTGCATCTTTGTTCAAGGTCAAATATTTTCCGTTATTTTTTCCCCCACATACGTCACAGGAATCACTGTGGCTCTTGCCCAAAGAAAAGCAATGAGATTATGTAATTCTCCAATGTATCCAGAAGAGAGCAGTCAAAGTCAAAAGGTGGTTTTGGCCACATGAGCTGCTCCAGTCAATTGCAACAAGTGAAAGACACTGAAGTCAAACAAGACTGCCCTCTTGGCCAACTTGCATGTACGGATATATTGTAGCATGTGATAACTGTGGAGGGAAAAATGGCTATGTCTAGTAAATCGTCCAGGAAGAGTATAGCCAAATGTTCGGCAAAATAAAATGCATGATATGTACTTTACAAATAGCTAAATACCACTGAAAACAATTAGCGTGTTGAAATTTAAAAGGCTAAAGAGTGTGCCTACATGACTTGCATACTGAACAGCCCTGCTGTTTCTTTCTTCCCCAGAGGCATAGCAAGTCTAAACCTCTATTCACCTCAGCCAAAACAAGCAGAGTGTTGTTCTTTCCTTGTTTTACAGAATTCCCAGACTTACCAAAATATTCTTTATGCGCAGTGTTCCATAGAATTCAAACGTAGACTTGAAACCCACAATAAACACACGATACAGTTTCAACTCAACGTAAAATGGAGGTGTTAAAGTCAAGTAAAAATATAAGATGTACTAGTGACTTCTGGCATTATGGAATGGAGTGTTACTTGTAAAGTGGCTAAAATAACAAAAGTAACATATTGTCACACTTAGCCTGAGCGTGTATGGTGAATTTTTTGACTCACTTTCATTTTTGCACATTTCAATAATATTTCCGTATAATATATTTAACGGTTAAATCCAAATGTTGTACAGTTTGTTACGCTAAATGTTAAATCTAAATATAAATGTGACATGTAATCTAAATCTTGCTTTGCAAACAGCACCTTATACAAAGTATTATACAATGCCTTCAATGAAATTCAACAGATGACTTGGACTTTTTTGTGATTACTGTAATTTTAAATATTTGATGAACATCTCATACTTTGCTTAGCATAACATTTCCTTGCCGCAAAATCGTTTTTCTATGTGCAAAGGGACAGTGTGGGTCCCCATTCATTAGCTCATGCATGCTTACATTTGTTTGTATGGTGATCAGATTCAGATGGAATTGTGCTTTAAGCATAACCATGTGCGTGTTTTGGACAGTTGATGGAAAGAGGACGTTTAGACAGAATTTGTGAACCTGAGACGTGTAGGGATTTAATCATTAACTACTCACCAGAGGCTACTCTAGCGATAAAAAGTATGACTGTCAGTGAGCCTTGGAGAGGATCCAACTCCATGGAGGCCTGCACTGGTTAAACAGTTAGCAAATGAAAGATGGGTGAGCCACCGTGTGAACCAGATCAGGAGAATGGACACAACTGGGAACAAGAGTATGAACTGATGTACAGAAAATAAAGGGATGCTAAAATCACACATCAAATGAAATGTAAATCTTTACTGATCACATTGCAGTAATCATTGAGAATAAAATTAAGTAAGGTGTGAAGGAAACATAGCCAAGAAACAAATTGAAAACTGATGTCACATGCTGATCCAACTTTTGTGAATTTCCTCAAGGCTCAACTCATTATGTGGCTGACTAGTGTGTATGGCCTCTGTTCGAATATCTGGACATTCTCATGATAAGGCAACAGATGGAGTCCTGGGGTTTCTCCTTACACACGTGGGTCAGTGCTTCTCAGAACTGGCAGCTTAGGTCATTTGAATATTTCATTTAATTTAAATCTTGAAAAGCCATTGAGGGCACGCTCTAATTTGCAATGATGGTGTCAAACTCCAGTCGTCGGGGGCCGCGTTCCCGGAGGTTTTCGACGTTTCCCTTGCTAAACACACCTGAATCAAATGATCAGTTCATCCTCACGTTCTGCAGGACCCTGATAATGATCCTGATCAATTGAATTTGGTGTGTTTAACGAAAGAAACATTTAGGAATGCCGCCCCTGAGGACTGGAGCTTGACAGTCCTGATGCAGAGAGAACATGGGAAAGAAACAGAGCAAATATTAAAAACATTTACATTTAAAAGCAAAATAATTTTTGATCAATTCTTGACTGTTGTAGATTATTATAACCACTGAAACGTGTTAAGTAGTTACCAGTTTGATGTCGTGATGTATGTTGGCATGTCACCTCTAAGACCTTGTAATGAAAACGAGCCAGTGCATATCTCATCATACAGATAAAGAGCCCCATTGCACCTTGGAATATAAAGTGCAATGATGGGTGGAGTTGCTGTAGCCAGTCATAAATCTTAGGGAAAAAGAGTCCTGTGGTTTTAGTTTGAAAACAGGCATGTCTGTGTATTTTGTCCTACCAACCTTAAAACCGTGCTTGGTTGAGAGGTCATCGTGATTTTCTTGGCATATTTGATCTGTTTAGGAAGGCTTTGCATGATGCCTGTTTTTTTTTTCTTGCATCATCCATTTGGGTCCACTACTATTCTTTTTAGTATATGTGAGGGATATTACTGTTTTCCATCAGTTTGACTGGGAGGAAACCTTTCCTTGGATTTTAGGCATCTATGGACCCGCTGGTGATTGGTGTGGTGCATTTCTATCTTTTTGCTATTTCACTTCCGATTGGGTTGTTGCAATGGTTGTGCACATAAAGGAGCAAATAGTGCAGTGTTAGGGTTCTTCTTCTCTTGGTGTACATACATGAACTTTCTCATGAGGTGTGTCATGAGAAACACAAGTGGCCTGCTGGAGATCAATTTGCTCAGCCGTCTTGCCGACGGGTTGTTACCTTTCTACAGCCCCTCTCCTGGTGTACTCGCCTGTCTCCTGGTATCACGTCAATGCTTTTGACAAGTCTTTTGCTGACAGTTGAAGGAAACCAGAAACATGAACACGAGAGGCCTGCTTGAGAACTGTTTGATTTTCCTGTTCTTCCTGTGGAGGAAATCACAGTCCTGTTGCTTGGATTTTGCCCCCTCGCCCCAAATCTCCTGGTTTAATGGCACATCTCCTTGAGATTGAATTTTGCGAGTATATAATGACTGCATGTGCAACACTAAAAGAGCTGCACTCACTACCTGCAAAAAGACATCTCACAGTACTATTAGTGAGTGGCATGTGTACTGAAGAAACGACGAGCAAGGAGGCATCCAGAAAGAATTCAATATCATTCCTATAGGGATGTCTTGCTATCTTCCTTCCCATCTGTTTTCTGTCCCCCCACTCAGCAGGTGAGATTGATTCTCAATTTTTATTGCTTCCTAACTGGACAGTTCCCAGAGGTGTGATGGATTTGTAGTGACATGGCGATGATTACAGTCCCCTTCACTTTATAACAGAGCAGTAAAAACATCCATACATCCATACATTTTCTATACCTTGTCCTCACTTGGGGCACCGGTGACGCGGAACCTGTCCCAGCTGAATTTGTGCAAGATATGTGGTCCACTCTGGTCTGTTTGCCAGTGAGTCACATCCAATTAAAAAAAAAAAAAAAATCTGTAAGATTAGTCGATCACACCATCTGCTTGTGCCTTACGCCCAGTCCTCTGACGTATGGCATCCTTACATGAGACGGGAGGAGGTCAGCGGCAGGAAAAAAAAAGAAATACTGCATACAATTCTAAAAACTACACAACACATAACCAACTCTGAGCTCCCATCCCTGAATGACAGCTTCACCTCTCACTGCTTCATCGTCATCAAAGACTATTTCCACACTGTCTACAACCTTTTTTGAACTTTACCATCTGGAAAGAGATTCAGATCCATAAGTACACGTGGCAGTCCATGCTTCTTGAACGATTTCAGCCATAACCACTGAACTCTAAAACAAAGCATGACAACATATTGAGGTGCAACACCTGATGGCCTATGCATATACGTACATTGGTGTTGCCGTATGGTAAATAACGATGTGGGAGTGATCTAAACATTTATCTCTTTTTAAAAAAATATTATTTATGAGGGCATATTCTGTGAGTTTTCATCAAAATATAAAACATATCTTGACACTGTTTATGTATATTGTATGTCTTTACCAAGCTACACATTATTGATTGAGTTTAAGTTTTTGGTGGTAATGTGGTTGTGAGTATAAAATGTTGTCTGTCTATATATATGCCCTACAATTGGCTGGCGACCAGTTCAGGGTGTAGCCCGCCTGCCTCTAGCACCCCTGCAACTCTTGTGAGATAAAGTAGTTTGGATATTGGATGGATGGATGGATTCTAGAAGCAATTTATCATTGTTACTTTTACCTGAAACATCTGAAATTCTATTTACAATTAGCAGTAGTTGTTCATTATTTCTGTTTTGGTTATTTTAAAGGTTTGAATGTTAGATAAATCAGGTGGCCCGCAATCTAACATTTGGTTTATGGTACTTTAATGATCATTAGGCAAGGCCATCTATATGTATGTAGGTACAAGGCCCTACATTTCCTGCTTAGTGGTGGGTTAGGGTTAGGGGGGGTTGGTGGTGGTGTAGGTTATAACCCCACATGCACACATGCGCTCATACATACACAATCCAAGTTCAGGTTTCATGTTCTGCATGTCTGGCATGTTTTATGCATGTCACGTGAATAACAGCTTAATGTTGAGCATTAACTCAGTCCTTGTGGGGGCAATAACAATTCTCAAAACGTCTCAAATTTCTCAAAAATGTTATAGTCTACATTTGCTCACAGTTTTTCACACCATCTTACTTTTATCAGATTTATTCACAAAGCTCATTGAGGAGTCAATTTAAGAGGATGGTTATTTTAATGGGCAGCAAAAGCCCATCTATCTATCTGTCTATCTGTCTATCTGTCTATCTGTCTGTCTGTCTGTCGGTCGGCCGTCCGCCCGCCCGCCCGCCCGTCCGTCCGTCCGTCTTCTATACCGCTTGTCCCCACGGGCGTGCTGGAGCCTATCCCAGCAGTCATCGGACAGTAGGCGGGGGACACCCTGAACCGGTTGCCAGCCGATCGCAGGGCACACAAAGACGAACAACCATCCGCACTCGCACTCACACCTAGGTGCAATTTGGAGTGCTCAATCGGCCTACCAAGCATGTTTTTGGGATGCGGGAGGAAACCGGAATGACTGGAAAAAACCTACGCGGGCCCAGGGAGAACATGCAAACTCCACACAGGGAGGGCCGGAGGTGGAATCTAACCCGTACCCTCCTAACTGTGAGGCAGACGTTCTAACCAGTGTTCCACCGTCAATACTTTATTGATCATAAAAAAATTAAATTAAATGATTTATATACACTTGTAAGGGCAAACTTCTCCTATATCCAGAATAAATATTGACCAGAGGCTTGTCGTGTGCTGCAAAAGAAATCTGTTACCGACATACAATCGCGAAAGTATGTGATCTGTTTACTGAAATGAGTTTTCCACAGCTTGGATTACAAACATGGTCAGGACTGCAGCAAACACTCCAAAGAATTATGATGCCTTCAATGATGAGAGGAATCCAGTAAAACTTGCTATACCTGACCTCCATACAACATCTCCGTTGATTTAATACACAGCCTTATGTTATATACTAGCTTCCATTTCACACTAAGCGCTCCTCTGTTGAGTTATGTCCTCTCTTGGAATGTCCTGTGCTGCATGACAATAACCATGACAGCATGTTATGTTCAAGTTAAACACTTTGTAACATATGCACTGTTCGACATGCTTGGTATTTTGCTTCAGCAACTTGAAATACTCAATCCATGCACTTTGCACCATATTAGGAATTCTTGCATCAAACTGACAAAAGCCCAAATTCTTGTTCCAGCATGGAACAGCAAAGGTACATGAACACTAGTACTATTGGGACCATTAGCCACGACACCACAAGGATGTAAAAACGGACCAAAATATTATTTTTCTTTTTTATATTCATTACTGTGTTCTGTAAAGTTGTAATTTTTCCTCATATTTTTGATGGGATTGAGGTCAGTGATATCAATTTTATCCACACAAAACGCATCACAAACTCTACCCAAGTGTTTATAAAAATACAATAAAATCTTTATCTAGTATTTGCACAGGTCCATAAGCACGTTTTTTTTATTCATGAAAATGTGTTTTATGATACCTAAAGGAGTAAGGCTTTGTTTTAATAATGGTGTGAATGGTCAAAAAAAGGAAAGACATTGCTTCCCGGAACACAAATACGATCACACACACTGTTGAAGAGCGAGCACAGGGGTTACTTGAACTCTAGTTGCCATGCAGAAAATCACCTTCTCGTTGTATAAAAATAAGACAAGAGGGAGAATGTTTTAGTGTGCAGAAAACATTTGTGGGAGACGTCCCACATGTGTTTAAGGTCAGGGGTCTGAAGTTCTTCCACACTACAAAAACATCTACAGGCATGTGTTGTACACTGAAACAGAAAAGGCCCTTCCCCAAACTGTTCCCACTAAAGTTGGTTGAAAACTCAGAAAAGATTTTAAATAAGATTTAGGGATTTACCACTAAGAACAAAAGCCCAACCCCTGATTGATTAAGAGGTGTGTCTCATAATTGTGTTTGTTTTGGATTATTCAAGGATAGTAACTGACTGCAATACAGCCCAAAGCGGCCAGACTGGCTCAGTCAATGTTCACTGTGGAGAAGTGTGAGCTAAGTGTAGCTCATTCAAAGTGCACATTTCAACACCTGCTTACAACATGACGACTGCTACTTATCAAAGATGCTTGCACACTGTGATTCTGGAAGGAAGTGACCATGAGGTTCAGGAACCTCAAAAGGAATAAAAATGCATTTAAAGTTGTCTGCACTTCATAACAGTGTGATGTAACACTTAATATACGAGCCAAGTAAGAGTAGGAGTGTTGTGGCAAAAGTGAACCCATTGTGAATGTAATTACTAATCATTAAGAATACAATATCCCTTACAGCTTGGAGTTGAATAGAGAAATATTGATTGCTTTGAAGCCAATTATGTCTGCTTCTTATTTTCCTCAGATAATGGAGCCATTTAGGAGAAAGGACAAGGTTGAATATGAAGCAACTACATCCTTGTCCATGTGCGCTAAATGATTCCCTGTGAGATTCAAATTGTTCAAAACTAAATATAGGTTATTTTTGTTGTGCATTTGCATTTTTTCATTATTGTGGATTTTCAGTTGTCTTTAACTGACATTATCTGTATTACATTTCCAAAATGCAATCTCCCTCTCTAGAATCATAACCCAGTGACTGCATCACCTTTTTGGCACTTCATTGTTGCATTACAAAGTGAGTTCAAAGTCCTTATGAATGAATACACCCACAATCCCAGTGAACAAATACAAGATGAACTAAACCCACTCAAGTTAAAACTGGAAAAAATTGCACACTATCCAACAATTCAATTGTGAAAATGTTCATTTCAGCAATAAATCGAGCAAATGTTTGGATATCATGTTCAAACACAAAAAGAAAAATCATCCCATCGTACACAGGAAACCTCCATCAGAACCAAAAGGAAATAAACAATGTATTTTTATCAATTCCATTCTAACTTCCTCAAAGCACGAGCCGAATCAGACAGAAATATGGTGGACGAACGGGTAGAGGGACGAACGGATGGGTGGATGGATGGAAAGTGAATATTGATATTATACATGCATTTATTTCACTAAAATGATAGATAAAAGTGTTCCAATCAAACTTCTATACATTGCAAAAAGGAAAAGAAAATCTAGCTCTTACAGATGATGAAATTAAGCAGTTTGTAGGGTTAGGGTTAGGTTTGTGGCTTTGTGCTCCGGGTGCTTTCCCAATTTCTTCTTCTTCTTCTTCTTTAAGCCTTCCCATTCCTTTCAGAACATAGGCCATCGATGAAGAGTTTCCACCCTCGTCTGTCTTGTGCCATTTTCTCCAGCTGTTTCCACGACAGTCCCAACTTCTCTCCCTCTGCTTCTTTTGCCTTGTGGGTTCCATGTTAACGCCTGCTTGGTTATAGCCATGTTGTTTTTTCTCAGGGTATGTCCTATCCAGCTCCACTTCCTCCTCAAAACCTGTATCGCTATTGTTTCTTGTTTGGTGCGGTCCCATAGGCTGGTGTTGCTGATGCGGTTGGGCCAGAAGATCCTGAGGATGTATCTTAGGCAGTGGTTTGTGAAGGTTTGCAGTTTAGTGGTGATGTGTTTTGTGGTCCTCCATGTTTCTGATCCATATAGCAGCACTGTTTTGACGTTGGAGTTGAAGATTTTGAGTTTGGTATTGAGTGAAATGGTTTTGGTTTTCCAGATCATTTCTAATATGTTGAATGCTGTTCTTGCTTTCCCTATTCTTGATTTCACATCTTCCTCCATTCCACCGTCCACTGCAATTACACTTCTTAGGTATGTGAATTTGTCTACCTCTTCCAGTGGGTCGCCCCTGAAGTTAATGGGGTTTGTGTTTTTGTTGTTTACTCGCATTACTTTGGTTTTTGCTCCGTTTATTTTTAGTCCCAGTCCAGCTGCTGTTTTTTCGAGTAGTTGAGTTTTCTCCTGTATCTGTTGATGGCTGTGTGAGAGTAGAGCAATATCGTCAGCAAACTCCAGGTCTTCTAGTTGTTCTGTCAAGGTCCATTGGATGCCTGTCTTTTTATTGTGGGTAGTTTGTTTCATGATCCAGTCAATGCATAGGAGGAATAGAAAGGGGGAAAGTAGACATTGGTCCCTGGTGCAGCACTTGGCACTGCATGATATGAACTTTTGATGATGTTGATGAACTTATGGGGTATTCGGTAATGTGCCATTAAGCTCCATAATAGCTTCCGGTCTACGCTGTCAAACGCCTTTTCGAAGTCTATGAAATTTACGTACGCCGGGGTGTTCCATTCTCTCGATTGTTCTGTGATGACCCTAAGGGTAGCGATTTGGTCAATACATGATCTTCCACTTCTGAAACCAGCTTGATTTTCTCTGAGCTCCTCGTCAACCCCTTTCCGTAGTCTTTCTAAGATGATGCGGCTTAGCACTTTGCTCGGTGTTGATAGCATCATGATGACTCTGTAGTTGTTGCAGTCTCTAAGGTCTCCTTTTTTGGGGATGACAGCAATAAGCCCATCTTTCCAGTCTGCTGGTATGTTTTCTTCCTCCTCCCATATTTTCCTGATGAGTGTGTGGAGCAAGGTGGTTGTAGTTTCAACATCTGCCTGTAGGGCCTCTGCTGGGATTTCATCTGGCCCTGCGGCTTTACCACGTCGGAGCATCATGATAGCCCTCTTTACCTCAGATCTTGTTGGTTTTGAGTTGGTGTGCTGCTGGTGAGATCTCTATTACTTGGTCGGGCGGTGGTTCATTCAACAGCTCGCTGAAATGCTCTGTCCACCTTTGGTGTTGTTCCTCCTTGGTGGTGAGGAGTCGTCCCTCTTTATTCCGGATTTGGGTGTTGTTCTGTCTGAACTTCCCAGCTAATTTCCTGGTGGTCATGTAAAGTTCCTTGAGATTGTTTTGTGCTGCTGCTTCCTGTGCTTCTTTAGCCAGTGCCTCAATGTAGTTTTTCTTGTCCCGTTTGGCACTTTTTCTTACTTCCTTGTTTGCTTCCTCTTAGTCCTTGTGGGCTGCGGCCTTTCTCGCTCGTGTCTTGCATTTGTTTAGTGTATCCTTTTTGGCCCTCCTTTCTTCTATTTTTTTCCAGGTTTCTGTTGACAGCTAAGGTTTATGGTTTGTTGTCCTTTTCCCTAAAACTTCCAGACAGGTCTCCTTCCATACACTTTTCAGGCTGTTCCAGTATTCCTTCACTGGTTGTTCTTGCAGGGCTTGAAACCTGTTCTGGAGGGTGGTTTTATACAGCTCAGTTGTTCCAATGTACTGGAAGAGCTGGATGTTGTACTTTGTTCTGTTCCCAGCAGGGATATTGCGGCGCTTTAGCTTGAGTTGGAGTTTTGCAGCCAGTAGGTGATGGTCTGATCCAGCGTCTGCCCCCCTCTTTATTCTCACATCCAGGAGAGACCGTCTAAACCTCCGGTTGATGCATATGTGGTCAATCTGGTTTTCGTCAGTGTGGTCGGGAGATATCCAGGTGGCTTTATGAATGGGTTTATGGGGGAATATGGTGCCTCCTATGTCCAGGTCTGTGTCAGCACATATGTCTGAAAATCTTTCCCCATTTTCGTTCATGGTGCCAAGTCCATGTCTTCCCATGGCCAGCTCGTATCCATTGTTGTTGTTTCCCACCTTGGCATCCATGTCGCCCATGAGTAAGGTTAGGTCTTTTTCCTTCCTGGACTGGAGTAGATGTTGTATTTGGTTATAGAAATGATCCTTCATTTCCTCCTCTGCATTGTTGGTAGGTGCATAGCACTGTATGATTTGAAGGTTGACTTTTTTTATGGGTGGTTTGGAATCTTGCAGTGATAATTCTTGAGCTGATGGGCTCCCAACTGATGAGGGCCTGTTGCGCTTCTTTGGAGAGCATGAGTGCCACTCCTTCTGTGTGTGGTGCTGCTTCCTCTGCATGTCCAGAGTAGAGAATGTACTCGCCACTGGCTAGTTTGACTTCACCTGTCTGGGTCCATCTGGTTTCGCACAGGCCAAGAATGGAAACCTTGTATCTTCTCATCTCTCCAGCAATGACTGTTGTTTTCCCTGCTGCGAACATGGTCCTGATGTTCCAGGTTGCTATGTTGGTCGGTTTCCTAGGGGATAGCAAATTCCACCGCACCCTCTCCAAATGGTTTTCAGTATGCGGCTTCATTTCCTCTTCAGTTTGTATGCTTGAAGAGTCTATATCTCCTAGGTTGTGGGGTTTCTTTTTCTTCATCAATGTTTCTGGAATCGTTTTTAAATCCACTACACGGGTGATTGGCCCATGAGCTTTATCATTGCCCTATTTGCCAGCTTGACCTGTTACCACCTCACACGACGGGGACGTTAGGGTTGGATTTTGAGAGGCGCTTTCCCAATTTACATACAAGATAACCTTTTCCCACTGAAGACACTCTGTATTGAAAAAAAGACAGTGGTTGATATGAGATAGTAGGCTAGTTCATTATAAGTATGGTTGGAGTGAATTGCTGTTTTGAGCCTTCAAAGATTCTGGCTTCTATCCGGGATTAAGGAACACAGACGAATTAGTCTAGTCTGAGAGTCGTTTGAAAAGACCACCTCGACGTACTTGTGCTCCTTTTCATTTCATGGAAAAGTATGACACAACGCTTGCATTGAATTTTGTGCTAATGTGCTCGCATTAAACCACCGTGAGGAAACTCACAGAGTGCCACAATAACATCAGGTATTGTTTAAATCTGTGTGGGAGACTTTAGTATTTGTCAACCTCTGAATTTATCAAAAGGATCACCGTAATATTTTAGATTTCATGGACAGTAAATATTGTGTTTTGTCAAGATGTTGTGAGCCCCTTTAGTGTGGTGTGGAATAGGTTTTGCTCATGAAATTCAAAATATTGAAGGGTGATAGTTACAATATTTGCAGCGGGTGTTTAAAGTTAACATAAGTAATATAAGTAATGATGTTGACATAAACTCTGAAGAATAACTGCAGTTGTCTACCATTGAGCGACGTGAAGCTCATTTACATGAGGCTTCCTGGCGGTCATGTGGTTACTATGCAGTTGGAAACGGTTTGGCTCCAAAAAGATACGTCTGCTTAAAGCCAAACATGACTGTGTACACATTCCTCTAACAAAACACGACCAACTTTATTACCATGTAAGTGCGTGTGAGTGACTGCAACACAACAAGAAAAGTGTATTTAAGGTAATGTACGTACATATTTCCATACATTAGGTTATGCATAAAGGATTCAGTAGCCGTGGGCAAAGCAAGCAAAAGTTTGTTTTTGTTTTTCTTTACTTCACGTTCCATTGAGTAGTGGGCAAAGCAAGCAAAAGTTTGTTTTTGTTTTTCTTTACTTCACATTGCATTGAAGTACATGTATTTGTATGTCTTTTTTTATTTCTATGTTGTACAGGTTATGATGGGGCAAAAGTCTGGATGATTCTGGCTGATGCCATGCAAACTGTGAACTAAAAACAATCCCCCATCTCATTGAATGAGCTTTTTCACTGAGATTTTCTGCACCGCCGGCTACCCTCAGGGTTCGTTAAAAAATAAAAATTAAACTCACTATGTATTGGATTGGTAAGCAACATGTTACATATTCTGTGTGTGCTTCTATTATACAAAGTCAAGTCAAGTCAAGTCAAGTCAAGTTTATTTGTATAGCCCTAATTCACAAGCAGTCTCAAAGGGCTTCACATAGACAAAAATTGACAATTATTCTCAAAGCATCCCCTGATCTTAAGCTTCGAAAAGGGCAAGGAAAAACTCAAAAAAACCCTACCAGGGGAAAATGAGAAACCTTGAGAAGGGACTACAGATGGAAGGATCCACTTTCAGGATCACCAGGTTGCAATGGATGCAGAGAGGGCACAAATAATACATAATATGAAAATCAATGAAAAAGTGGATGTCCAAGTCAAAGCGAAGAGCTGCCGGAGGTGCCCTCGATTGTCCTGGCACACACCAACCACACTTAGTAAAATATGTTGTAGGGTGATGCTTCTAGGAATGAAAGTTAACACACACAAATACATGCACCTGAGTGCACCCGAATGTAGCACAATGTTCACACATTTTTGGCAAATGTTGAAATTGTAAATAAATAGATACCGTGGGCGCACTGGTTAGCACGTCCGCCTCAAAGTTAGGAGGGTGCGTGTTCGATTCCACCTCCGGCCCTCCCTGTGTGGAGTTTGAATGTTCTCCCCGTGTTCGCATGGGTTTTCTCAGGGTACCCCAGTTTCCCCCCACATCACAAAAACATGCTTGGTAGGCTGATTGAGCACTCCAAATTGCCTGCGAGTGCGGATGGTTGTTCGTCTCTGTGTGCCTTGTGATTGGCTGGCAACCAGTTCAGCATGTCCCCCGCCTCCTGCCTGATGACAGCTGGGATAGGCTTCAGCACGCCCGCGACCCCCGTGGGGACAAAGCTGTACAGAAAATGGATGGATAGATACCGAACTATAAGCCGCTGCTTTTTGCTCAAGTTATGAACCCTGCGGCTTGTCATCCGGTGCGGCGTATCTATGGATTTCTCATGATTTTTGTGATGACTTGATCACTTATACACTCATAAAAAGGCTGTGGACCGCTGTTGGGCGGCACTACTTTGCTGGGCGGAGGGATATGTGATACGGTCACTGGGGAGAAGAGTGGTGTGTTGATCGCATGTCGATCCGCCAGGCAAATAGTGCCATATAATTGCAAAGAAGAGACAGAACAAGATCAAGACGGACAAAAGAAATGCATATGATGCCGCTTTTGAGTTAAAGGCAGTCACATCCTGTCTTACTGAAACTGGACACCACTGCACACGACCACAGTGGTCAATGGTTTCAAACCCGCTAAACAACAATGCCAACTAACGTCGGATTCCGAAGCTTTGTTCGAGATCAGAGACAGATTTCTCGACTTTTTTCATCAAAGTCCGAATATGTCGAATACTGGGGCGGTCGACTTCCGAGGTCCTTCTGTATGTTCTTCGCCCCATTTTGTACCAGTCAAACACTGCTTTAAAACAGAAGAGAAAAAAATAAATCCTGCAGATGTGCCTGACACCACAGGCATTACAGTATTTCACTCACTTGTTAGATTTCACAGAATTGGCTGGCTTTAGTGTATTTTGAAAAAGGGTGTCAATATTTAGTGCTTCTTGTTGGGAGAAAAGAGATTTAATTCATATGTAAAATACAGCTTGCATACACCCAATCCATCATGATAACAAGTGGGATGGAAAACAGATGGATGGTTGCATGTATTAAGCTCATTTAAAGTGTAATGTATCATTCTCTTCATTCAATTTTTACCAACTATGCGTTTGTTTCTCTATGAGTGATCATTTCAATTTCAAAATGGGAAAGCAGCAGATTTGGTGCCATTTCTCATCCTAAATCTATAGTGGCACAGACAAGCCCATGAATATGCTGTCAAACGAAATTTTCTCATTTGAACATAGGAGTGCATTTGGTTGACAGTGCATACACATATTAGTTTTATGTAAATCATACAATTATGTAGCACCAAATATTATATTACCGGCCCGCATAGGCTGTTCAGAGATTTGTTTTATTATATTTTTTTTGGCAGAATCCAACCCACCCTTGGAGTCCTTCCTGCTTTTATAACCTCGGGTCAGGTGGAACTAGTTTGTCAGAACGGGACCAAGAATCGACAGTGAGATTTTACATGCGACTGTGAATACACGCTCGTAAGCGAGAGAAGCCCATGGGATTGTCGGGACGGCAGACATGATGGAGCCTTGTTCGCTTAAGTCGGCAAAGTGTCAGGAGACAGTTCAATCTCTTCAACAAAACTTATCACACGCTCCCACCCTAATTGCAGTAAATCGTGAATATAATCAAGAAGCTATATATTGTGGATCAAAGCAGCGTTTTTCTACTTAGTAGTCACTCATTTTGTTCTAAACACAAGAAAATTTCGTATGATATTCAAGGATGTGACTCTTAATATTGTTGCTACAATGCATATAAAGTCAAACACATACTCTTGTGTTTGGGCAAACTCAAGACTGTAACTCTAGCATGAAATTAAGAAAATGTCATCAGTCAGCAGTCAATTCACGACATCTATATCATTCTCAACCGCTGATGCTATGCACGGTCACATGAAGCTGGACCTCTAACCCAATGTCCTTAACAAAAGGGCTATGGTCTGGAAGCCCAATACAAGATGTATAGATGTAATGATAATGAAAATAAAAAGCAAAACACATCTCACGGTTCGTTGTAAAACAACAAATGAGGAATGATGGTTTCATGAAACTAAGTCGTCCATCTCTACTGTCAGCTTGTCTGCAGTGACAAGGTTGGGCACAATCATTCAAGATAAACTATATAGACACAAAGCATATAATAGACATTTAACAGGGTGCATTTTGTGTTATGTCAAAGCAACTGATTCTAGGCAATGACGTGAATAATAGGCAGTTGCAGATAATGGGCTTTTTTTTGCCTGTGGTTTCACCCAATGTATCAACAAAAGTAATCTTTCATTTGGAGGCATTTAACTCATTTATAAACTCTAACTTCAGAGTAAAGATCAGATGAATTTCAAAACATTATTCAACTCAGGGGGTCACTTATTGTGCTGCAACAAGGATAAGAAAAAATATGGGATGAGTAAAATTAACTAGCTTAGCTACATATAAATTCTGTGTGCAAATGTGTTTTGATTTCACTCTGTTAATCATGCAGGTATGATTTAGTTCAGGGCACAGTAATGCATTCCACATTTCTCACTTGTGATGCAAACAACAGTATGACCGACAAATGGGGTTGCCAGTGGTTGTCACTACAGACAGAAAGCAGTCACGTGATTTTCCAGTAGCAAGGTTGCTGTCAATCACTTGTTGTCACTGGTCCAGGTTTTTGTAAAATTTCAACATTAAAAAAAATAAAAATACTGGGAAAATGGTCACATACCTGGCTGTCAGGTGTCACACGCAAAGTGGCAAAGACTTGAAGATACACAAATTCCCACATGACGCCAAGAGATGGAAAATATGGACAGAGAAAGTGTATTGCCAGGATGGTTGGACAGTATGTAAGTTTATTGTCCCTTATTGTATTTGATGTAGGTACGAAACAATGAATGAAAATTAATCAACAAGGCATAGGAGTTCGTTTAGCCAGGCCGCATTTTATCTGATTGTCCATTATTCAGTGTGTAAAAGGAATAAGAATGCAAATATCAAATACCGCTTAAGTGCTTTCGAATTTGCATGTAAGAACACCACAAGAAAAGTAGACCTCTTATTGTTGAGCATTTTAATGATCACAAAAATGAGGACAGTACATGCCACACTGAAATAATTTAGTTCAAAACAACAGCTCAGGCTTTTTATAAATATCTCAAGACATCACACAACGCAACAGACGTATACCTCCCACAAACTTGTGCGTGAAGGAGTTAAAAAACATCTAGTAAACACTGAGCAGCAAGAGCGGCCACATTTCACAGTGCGGCTGAAGCATATTTAATATTACTAATCGACACATTAATGTGCCACAGCAGTCCACCAGACAGTCATTATGCAAAATCTCAATAACATTCAGGTAATGTGAAGTAGCCTAACCATTGAGTGAGTTGTGGTGTTCTTTCTTCCAATCTTAAAATTCTGCAAAGTATTTTTCAGTGCTTGCATAAATCAGACAAACACATTCCAATGTTTTTCTTTTAATTGAAGTCTAATGGACCTCTGCCTTTGCATGCCATCGCACTTACACACAGTAGTAAGGACGCTTAACCGACTGCAATTGACTCACTGTTCTCATCCAGAGTTGGAATGTTGTCAGCGTATCATGATTAGTTTTACTACAATTGAAACTGTATACATCAAAAGTGTTGTGTGCACTAAAATAACCACTTAGGAGTTAGAGTTGAGGTGCAAGGAGAGGGCACTGCCAGGAGGGAGCAGTGTGGGTATATGGCTGAGTGCGGTTCAAAGCCGCCATTAATGGGACTAAACAGATTACTTGGAAGAGCACAGCACATCAGCACAAAGACAGTTATACCATGCCAAATACATTTCTTTCAAACTCCAGTCCCCCAAAAATGAGAGCTGCGTTTTGTATGAACCTGAAACGTGACAGTCAAAGTTTCAGTTCATGGTGTGTGCTAATAAATATAAACACAGTCAGGAATCTTGAACTCCATTCTTGTTTTATATATAAAAACTACAGTGAAAAGACATCAAGGGAGCATTTGTTCTGACACTAAACCCTTGAATTTATTTTGTAATAAATCCATGAAGAAAAACAGGCAGGGAAAATGTGACAGTAAAAGGTCGTTTGGTTTTTCACTTCACACACATTGACGTAGGATGACCCCATACTTGCGTCAATTTGCTGTGCTTTGCCGCGCTAGATTGAACCCAGCAAACTAGTGGGGGAAGATTCAAAGTTCAGAGACCCAGGGCAAGGCTAGAGCCACAAAAACAGAGCTTACTCACACTTAATGCACTTCCTCCTCCAGCCATCTGTTGCAACATTTCGCATACTACCACTGCAATCAAAGTAAGTTATCCTAACGTGACTCAAGAGACCACACCCCCAAAAGCAATTTAGACTGAGGATGTCAGCCGACTAAAAAGTTGTTCTCATAAGACTCATTTTCAAATTGGTCCTTTGGGTGATGGCAGTACTCAAAGAGGGAACTCGGTACAGCGGTGTTGTTTTAAGGGAGGCAATCAGATCCTGTAGTTTGACAGTGGCGATAATGGATTTACTTTTGTTTATTGGGCTGGGCTCAGCTGGATTGGGGCACTTCCTGGAGACAGACACGCAAAGGGAAGACTGTGCCGAGACTCTGGATTATTTCATGGCACTATAGAAATCTGGAAAACATCACTCAAGTGACTAACATGCATTGCTTGTCTCTTGTCATTAAGATGATTAGCACAAACCATATCTCTTGTTATGTCTTGGCTATTCCCGGCCTCTGTGGGGTATGCACATTTACACACAAACTCGGGCACACACAAAATACATGCACACTTATATTCATGTTGTAAACACAGTACTCTCATTCAAACACAATATTTAACAAAACACTTATGCATCTACTATTGGGTATTACATTCAAATGAACCAGTGCACCGAAGGTAATTAATTGCTTGCTCAGCATGTGCCGCTGAAAGCATTTAAAACAGTATGCTTATTAGGAAACGTTAGTGCTGATAATGGAATTGCTGATTGCTCTACAAATGCGCAGGTTTTTATCACAGAGCTGACAGTGAATGGCCCCAGGCGTTGCTCAGTTTGTACCGGCGAGACGGAGATAACTGTTATTTATCAGTGGTGCTATCTGCTGCACAACCTCCCAAGGAGCAGGCTGTAAAAAGGAGATCAAGCGTAGAGAGGGGGTGGGGGGGCTCAGTAAACTGCTGAAGGAAAATGATCCCATACCTGTTATTCATCTATCGCATTGTCAAGAAAAGGTTAAATGAACATGGAATGCTTTTGGAATGTTTTGCAAAGGAGCACCACCGATGATGAAATTTGAAATCTAGTCTGGTGAATCTACAATACTTCCTTAGTGGCAGAAATGCCTCCGTTTTGAACGTGCGAATAGCTAAAACAACAGCAATGCTATCATGTTGCAGCAACACAAATGGTGAAGCAAACATCCAAGGCGATGTGGTGAGGTAGATGCACTATCAACAGAATGAATGAGTAAAATCTGCCAACAGTGTTTTTGTAACATGATAAATATCGTTTCCTTAAAGCAGAATCCTGTGCTTCTACCATGCTGCTTGACTGGCTTTACCTGCCAAAGTCAATAGGTGCATGGTAGCAGTGTAAACATTAAAGATACCCTATGGGCAAAAGTCTCATAGTTTAAAGTACAGCCTTCACAATAGTGAAATGTTTGCTGCAGTTCCCGTTGGAGTCCATCGCTCGTTCCTCAACACTATCAACACATGCTTCTTGCTCCAAACAGCCCTCATTGCCGTCGCTTTCATAGGAGTTGCCTTTACTCCGCCCCTGGGGCTCACTCTGCCAACTGTGTCTATCGTAGATGTATCCATTCATAGGTGCCGCTTTGGAGTTGTGGTTCCTTTTAAGGCAGAGGATTTCCTTAAACGCGTATCGAAACTCAGGGCTCCGGCAGTAAATAAGGGGATTGAAGGCTGAGTTTGCATAGCCTATCCAGTTGAGGATCCTAAAAGTGAGGTCGATGTCTTCCACCTTCCAAATGGCAACCACCACATTGAGCAGAAAGAAGGGCAACCAGCACAGAGTGAAGATGCCCATGATGATGCCCAGCGTCTTTAGGGCTTTGTGCTCTCGCAGGCAAAATTTCACCTTCTTCTGTCCCCGTCCAATGTTGGCGTCCATAGGTTGGAGGTTGTCGCTGTTGTGAAAGCGCCCTACGCTTTGGTCAATCTTTTTGAGCTGGCGCTTGGCTTCCTGGAAAACCCGGCTGTAGACAAACACCATGATGACCAAAGGGATGTAGAAAGAGATGATAGAGGATGTGATGGCATAAGCCATGTTGGTGTAGAATTCACAGCAGTTGCTATCAGCGATGCACTCTTTGGCTTGCTTATCATCAGATATCCACCACTTCATGTGTATGGGAAGGAAAGATATCAGGGCGGCGATGACCCACACCAGCACCACCACAATGCGAGCCTTACACTTTGTCAGCATGGTCTGGTATCGGAAGGGTGAGGTGATGGCCAAGTAACGGTCTATGGCAATGACACACAAAGTCTCGATGCTTGCTGTCACGCAGAGAACGTCGGTCGCCGTCCAGAACTCGCACCAGAAACTACCAAAGTGCCAGGTTTTGAAGATGATATAACAAGCACCGAAGGGGACCACGATGAGACCCATGACCAGGTCGGCACAAGCCAGGGAGGTGATGAAGCAGTTAGTGACGTTTTGGAGACGCTGGAAGCGGGCGATTGCCGTTATGACCAGTACGTTGCCGAAAACAATGCAGAGGATGAGCAATGACACGATCATGCCCAGCACAATCATTGTGGCCTCACTAAAACCCTCCTCAGTTTTGGCCGGGTCTGATGAAGAGTTGATCGTCTCCGGGCTCACATCGAGGTACGGGGGTGGGCTTGGACTTCCCATCTGAAGAGATAGAACATGACTTCATTAAAACCACCATTTTAACAGTGACCTGTTGACACAGGATACAATATAAAAAAAAAAAAAACATGCAAGAGAAACTATGGAAAAGAAAGCACTCAGTAATGTGCACCCACATGTCAGCAGTTAGTTAAATTACACCCAAAATGTTGCCAAAAACACTCTGTCCAATCCTGCAAAGGTTCAGCAAGCCCACTTCTTAAAGCCTATTTAACAAGTTGACCTTTACATAAAAGTACAGACCTCAACAGGTGGTTTCCTTCCTTCACTTCCTTCTGCTAGAAAAGTCACCGTCTGATGACTTTCTGTTAAAACTTCAGCGCCACGTCTTTCTTTCTACGCACTTTCTCTTCGACTGCTGGCGTCTCACTCAAGCTGCCCCTTAGTTTAGCAGCACTGCTTCTCATGTGTCTCTCAGGGTATTTGTCAGCGCCCTTATAACATGCACTGATGACATCACGGTCAGGGCTCAGCCAATCAGGGAACATGCATGGTAGAGGGAGCTGAGAGCTGCAGAGAGTTTGAACACATTGTTCCTGCAGCTGTGACTGGATTAGACAAAAGCTGACAACGCATAAGTAATTTAAATTCTAAAAAAAAAATCTTATCATTGTGACAAAACAACTGCATTTTGTGGCATCATTTTACAATGCATACAATGTGCTCAGTGATTCATTTGGAGGGCTTGGATTGAGTCTGCTAGCGGTTAACAGTTGACACTTTTGGCTCTAAGTTGGGGACAAATTGCACACACATGCAGTCAAACTGCTAAGTTTGACCCCATTTATGTAATATTGCTGCCGATTTTCCATGCAAAACACGTTCAGTCATTGTATTTACTAGGTGCATACTGCACATTCAGATGGGAGATCCCCTTAAAGAAAAATAAAATAAAAACAGCTGTTTGTTCAATTTGAGGGCTCTGCACCATCACTCAATAATTTATGGCCCCTTACATTGCTCTTTCGCACACTCGAAGGAAGTGTACATTTCGGAAAAACCTACAGTGTTTCCATTTTCACCTCTCTTTATGTCTACACTACTATGTTTTCAGACACCTTTAAAAAAATCTTTAAAGCTTTTCAACCAATTAAAATGGGGATCCAATTGATAATAAAGATAAACACATATTTAAATTCTTGCTTTAAACATCAAATAAAAAAAAAAAAAAATCAAACACCGCCAAAACAGCACATTTCAAAGTAAGGGGGACATTCATCATGTCTTAAAATCTTTTTTTTGCAAGTGTCCTATTGAATAAGAAAGAAATAGTGGACGGTCAGTCATACACTCTTAATACACTCTTACTCTTATGCAACACGTCACACTTCACAACATTACCTAACCGAGCATATACAGTCATACCTCTACATACAATTGCTTAAAAGTCTAAAATTGTCAATTTCCATCAATCTGTCTGTCCATCCATTTTCTGAACCGCTTCTTGTCACAAGGGTGGCGGGATTTTCCAACATACCAAGTGCAATTCGAACGTATACCGTATTGGCCCAGGTACAAGACGACCATGATTATAAGACGACACCCTCTTTTTCAAGACTCAAGTTTGAAAAAAGATTTTTTGAACACCAAATTTAATTTTTATACAGAAAATAATTACAGTACATCTGAAAAGAATGATTACAACATATATTCGAGAGAAAAGGCATGTTATTTTATTTATTTATTTATTTTATATTTTACAAACCAACCAGTGAAAGTGGCAGTGAAGCAAAGAAACTAAAAAGGGATTAAAAAGTAATAAGAAATCCCAAAGGTGTTTCATATATATTTTTTAACAAAATAACCATATATTATTTTTTCATATATATATACTATGTATATATAATTTGTTATTAAATATTAGTTCACCTTTTAGTAGAGTGTTTCCAGTTGTACAGTTGATGAACAATTTAAAACTACTGATGGATTCCGACAATATTTAACATACAAGCAGAATAAAACCATCACCAATCTAGCCATCTATACATTGATTTACAAAATAGTAAAGTCAGAAGCAAAGATGATAGTCTGCAGGGTTTAAATATTTCCAGTGTGGCCCTGTTGCTTTGTTTCATAAGTATTACTCGTGTGCATAGGATACAGTTGATAGACCTCGCTTTCAAGTGTGGATTTCAGGATTTGAAACTGGAATTAGCCAAGTGAGTAAGCAACGGATCAACCTCCATCCCTTTTCTTTGATAGTTACACATCCACATTCAATGTGCTGTATTCAAGTGGTATTTAAGCGTGAATTTAAAAGGATATAGTAGTATAGTATTCATAAGTGGATACCTGCCTGGGTTTTGGTGCACAAAGTATTCTGCTCCAACCTCTTCATACATATAGTAATTTAAAGGAAAACTTTGCTCATGCTCGCTGTACTTTCAGGAGGTTAGGTCATAGCATTTAAATAGATTAATTAACAAAGAAGCCCTTTATCTACTCGACTGGGAAAAACATTTTGTGCTACACCGGGAATCAATGATGCTTCATGGAGGTCCATGTGCTGGTGCCACAGGCACTGTTCTTCAGCCCTGCGCCTCACAATGAGCTCTTAAAGAGGTCCATATGACCCGTGACGCAGAAGGAGATCCAATCAAGTCCTCCCTGCTCTTCTCATTCATGTGGTAAGTCACGTAGCGTCACGCAGAGTCCATCAATCAGCTGAGATAGATAGATCGATAGAGAGAGAGAGCGATAGAGAGCGAGAGAGAGATTAGATAGATAGATAGATAGATAGATAGATAGATAGATAGATAGATAGATAGATAGATAGATAGATAGATAGATAGATAGATAGATAGATAGATAGATAGATAGATAGATAGATAGATAGATAGATAGATAGATAGATAGATAGATAGATAGATAGATAGATAGAATGAATAGCTTAAGGGAATGTTTTTCTTGATGTAATGCACCCACTATTAAAGTATAAATTATAAATAAGCACCTCTTACAGCCATTTTTAATTGTTATCTTTGCACTTGGATACACATACTACAAGGTTTGGTGTCAAGTACTGATGTAGTGTCTGCTGAAAAGACACTTGTTTTATTTCTTTGTGCATATTTAGAAGTGGATGAATAAATTCTCCACACTCATTACTGGCCTGGCATACTCTCTCACCCTCTTGGCAAAGACTAGTGAATGCAGTTCCCGCTTGTTGAGTGTCGCGCTGTTTTGCAAAAGGAGTCTGCATGTTTGATTAATCATGACTGGCTTCCTCAATTTGTGATATTTACCTTCCTGCATCCTGTCATATGGAGGCAGAATCGCACCACTTTTGCAAAATAGGTCAGCGTCAGTTTGCGACTTGACACAGGACATTTCATTTGAACTTCATTCTGTCACCTGTTGCACTGGACTGTATCTCCTTCATTTATTTTTTAAAATGTTTTTACTATATGTTTCTTAGTAGTTTTGGTGTCACTCTGATGACCCAATCTTCACCTTCTACCTCCCCATTTTAGATTTTTCCAGCGATGCATGAAGAACAATACTAGGAGCCGTTATTTCTTCAGGGAAATAAAAGGAAATGCAAGGGCCTCAAAATTCACTTCCACTTTTCATTCTCGTGTTGAAGCTTTTTACTGGTTTTGCATTTGTGTAACATCATAAGACCAGAAGAGCAAAACAATATTTGTTGAAATCAGCAAGGGACTTCCAGCAGGTCAAAGCAAACACAAGGAACTAATTTTAGCAAATATTTGTCATTCTTCCAGTCTGGGCAGAATTTGTGCATTTGTTTCTACTTTTATGCAAAGGCGTGGTAATCAAATTAAAGCCTGTATGTATTTGCCAACAAACCAAAACCAAAAAGCAGTCACATAAAAATATTTACCAATGACAGTCCATTCAACTTTGTTCCTAGTGTGTAATTACTCGGAAGAAATACTTCCATTTTGGGATTACTCCAGAGCAAATTAACCGTTTTACTTTTTAAGTTTCCTGAGGGGCTATTCTATAGACCCATGAAAATTAGCGTATAACAACCGCCGACCAATAAGCCACTTTGCAATGCTGTGCACAGTGGCCTTTTTGAAAAGGAGATCACTCGTGCAAAATTGGTTGATTTACAATTTTCCACTGTAATCAAGTCGGATATATATATATATATATATATATATGTATATATATATATATATATATATATATATATATATATATATATATACATATATATATATATATATATATATATATATATATATATATATATATATACATATATATATATATATATATACATATATATATATATATACCAAATATGTATTTACTGAAAATATATGAATGATATGATTGTACCTATATTCTTTAAAATATAGTTGAAAATAAAACAACACAAGCGACAGTCATTTTCCTAGACTCCGGACCACATGGTTAGGGAGTGAAATGTAAAACGCATGGTTTCTTACTCAAACTTCTGTTCAAATACAGCAGGAAGCACTCTACTGCCACACAAAGTTAATCCTGTGAATTTAATGTGTACTCTCTGGTTGCATCTGAGTAAAGACTTTGGCATGTGTGTTATCATTGTGACACATTTTCCCATCTGGATGGTCTGGATGATATCCAAGAAGATAAAAATGACAAAAAAAACAACAACTCAAATCATTAATGTCAGACATGTCTCGCGACGAGTCACAAAAAATAGCAGATACTTGATTCATACTGGTACCTTTAAGAATGCAGCAGTATACGATGTTTGTATAATTTGATGGGGCTTTGTATTGTACAGTTTCAATCTGATCATTCAAAAAGTCTGCAATAAACATGAGAAGATGTTTTATGGATCGATCAAATTGAGATTGAACTTCGGGGCGACCATTTCAAAAGGTATGTTTGCGACAAAAACTCACCACTGCTCTTGAAGAATAGAATATGAGCTGTGTAGCATGGCTGCTGCAGCATCATGCTTTGGGGCTGTATTTCTTCAGATGGAACAAGATGGAAGGAATTAGGATCAGTTTGAAATAGCAGTCTGCATGAGCACAAAGCCTTTAGGCTTCTTCTAGAAAGCAAAACAAATGTGAGCGAAAGCCCTCTAGAACATCTGACATTTATTTGGGCTTAATCGGGGGGACTTTAAGTGGTTCAAGGTGGTGTGTTGACTCCTGTTTAACATAAGTTCAAATGTGATGATTATTGTGATAACAGAGCCACACATACCCCAGTTGGACTGGGTAGTGGAGGGAATATAAAGAGGCGTCTGTGTGTTGACAACCTGTTACAGCAGCTTAGCTAAGTAAAATCCGTTTTGGGGGGTACTTTTCCACAGTTTAATTACCATTTGCCATTAGTTTTGTATCATGCTAATCTGTTCTGCACCCAATATAGCGGTTTGGTTGTGATATTTTTGCAAGCAAAAAATCAACACTTGTGTGTTTCGTGTTAAACCATTCGCATCGTTATAGCCTTGATAATTTGTTAGTGGAGAGTATTGGCATGGTACAACAACCATGAAGGGTGTTGTCCTAACATGGCCGGTGGGTATGCCCTTGGTGAGGAATGCATCGCCAGTGGATATACAGTAAGGTGATGGATAAGAGTCCCAGTAAAGTGACGTAAAATGAAGCGACAGAGAGAACTAAATTTGACACAAGATTTTAACCATTCCTTCTGTGTGCCAACGAATGAAAACCGTAGTTGTTTGTATGCATAAAGTAGGCATATCCCGGGAAATCAATGTTTGCTTTTATACTCATTTTATTGTGCACTTGGAGTCTCCAAGATTGTAGAAAAGTGTAATCTATACCTCCAGGTGTTGCAGAGATACTTTTATGATCTGTTTGGGGGTTATTTTTTACTCTGTTCAGTTTTTCCATTTTCTATTGAGTATTTTGATCCATTACGGCACAGCTTCTCACTGACACTAGTGCTATTGTTAGCTTACTTTGCAGCTTGACTGCAGTGTTTGTTTACAAGACATGTTCCTAAATACTGTGAAGGGATTTATTCTGTGTTATGTATGATTGGATTGACAAGTCTGCTCTTGACATCTTTTAATCAATCAAAAAGTATACTACTTAAACTTTACTCCCGCTAAAAAAACACAAATATGTCCAACCGGAAAGGAAGGCACACATCTTGTGGCCTGGAGTGGGTGGGGTGTGAAGTATATCATTTGCATTTAAAGAGACCGCACCAAAACGCCTTACTCTATGCCCTCCTCAGAACAGATAATATGATAATATGATGACGAGGAATTCAAGCAAAATATTTGCTGTTCTACTTTATATTTACCACAACTGAATGAGTAAAATGTAAAACGGAAGACTTGATAACATGATCTGTCAGCTTTAAAACTTTAGCTCCGGCAACAACGCGAGTTACATCATGCAAGTAGTGATCAAAAGATTCCAATTTTAGCATACCTGGGCCTTCATATTGTTCAGTAATAATAATAATAATAATAATAATAATAATGATAATAATAATAATAATAATAATAATAATAATAATAATAGGTGGCATGGTGGTTGACTGGCTAGCCCATCCACCTTCACCATACTTGACGTGACACAGAACTCAAATACGCCTTTCAGAAAAAATATATGTGAGTGGGATAGGAAAAAATATATGAGAGGAAAAGAGGAAGCAATCATAAGCGATGTTGAAAAGGTGGCTTTTCAGCAGCTTTCTTTTTAAAGTGGTGAGTGAGAGAGAGGTCGTCTCGGATGACTTGTGGGAGTGCGTTCCAGAGAGTAGGAGCGGCTATGGAAAGGGGCCGGTGTAGCCTGGTTTTGTACGTATTTGGTCCAGACCAAGGGGGAGACAGGAGGCTGGCGTTGGCAGAATGGAAGGTGCGAGTTGGGTTGTGGCATTAGAGGAGTTCAGTCAGTTTTGGTGTGTGTGTGCATGTGCGTGTGTAAGAGGAAGGGATGGGGTGATGTTCATGTGCGCTCATGTGTATGATGTGGCTCTTTGTGGTAACACGGTAAAAAATGTGGCTCTGACTGGTTGGCCATCCCTGATCTATTGGATGGCAATCCACATTTCAGGTTGTTTCTGGCGGGTCAGACAAAAGAATAAAAATCCATATGCCACTTGTTGCACAACTATACGATTTGCATAATGCAATGGCCATTATCGTGATAACGGTATTTGTTACCAATATATTGTACAGCCCTCCCATCTATCTGCCTATCCCCCTTACTACCTATTTTTCAAAAACAATTTTGTTATTATTTGATTGAAAGTCTTTTATGTTCAATCCTATGTACAAAGCACTTGGTCATGGCATTTTGAATAAAGTTGACTTGAGACTGTGCACATATGCGCAATGACAGTATTTGATCGTTTTTAAAGGAAAGATAAAACAAAACAGTTGACAGGTTGCAGGTTGAATTAATTAATTAACATTGATAAATGTATTGAAATGATTTATCTTGTCAGTTTTCATACAATTTCACAAAAACTTTAGTAAAGTGGATATGTTAACTATATCATTGCATACGTTTGAATAGAGTCCTTTATATTCAGTGTGTATGTGACTAGATAGAGAAATTGTTTACATTATGAATACAGCATGCTCGCCTGATGTGTGCATATTAATGGACGTGGGACAAATGTTTACATTATGTATGTTTGTAAACTGAGACAGGTGATTGTAGTCTTCTCTGTCTTTATGGTAGGACACACACAATTACATAATGTAATTATGTATTTAAGAGACAAACATGTTTCCACGATGTGTAGATGTACATAGAGATGTGTGTATGAATTAATTTAGTTCACCTACAACTTGTTCTGTGCAGATATGGAGAGTTGTAGTTATAAGTTCCAATGATTTGGCAGAATATGCACGATGTGTACCACTGTTCAAAAGAAACAAGTGATCAGGCAAAACATTTGATTTTTAATGGGACTTCAGAAGAGCACAATAATTTGAAAAAACACATAAATGAAATAACAAGATGGTCCTCGTTCAAATGTTTGCATAGTTTTGAGTTTTGAATACTGCCCTCTTAACATTAACGACGTCAAGCGGTCTTTCATGATAGTAGAGGCCCTTTTAGGTTTGTTTATATAGCACATTTCATATACAAGCCAACTGATTGTGGTTTACACAAGTAACGAAACAACACTCACAAGCATTTACAAACATTCAGACATCAGTAACATTATTCTCCTATGTGGAAACCCTTTTGGGCAAAAAGTATCCAAGTCCTGTGTAATCTTACAAGAACGGCACATTTGAGATCCCCCACTGGTGAGTGAATGATATTGACTGTGATGGCCCCACCAGAACCTTCACTTTTTGAAGCTGCAGCTATTGAAGCTTGAGTGAATTTGATTACCGTCATGTTCGAGTGCGTCTCATTCCCAGCTTCCCCACTGAATACATACTCTTTCAGTATTTTCCTTCGATATTCTCTGTGCCCCAAAACATCAGAGATCCACCAGCATATTTCCCAATAGGGATGCACTTTTTGTCCTAAGCCTTGTTACCATCTCTCGAAACATAGCATTTATGGAGCTGTCAAGGTAAATTCTTATCTTCGTCCCTCCAAATGACTTTGTTTCAGGGGTTTTGGAGTAGTTGCTGCTTGACATGTAAAGTAGGCATTGGTGCATAAATGGCTTTTTTTCTAGTAACTCGTCTGTGCAGCCCATTTTTGCTCCGATACCTCATTGTGAATCTTGAAATAAAAATATATTTTTTGCTGAAGTAACCCTCTCAACCCTATAGTCGAGCCACCTGTAATGTTCCTCCCTCATTTCTATAGCTTGATGACTGAGCAGTAATTGCAACACAAATGCAAATATGGTGTTGGCATTCAGCAGTAAGGTAAGGTAAGGTAAGGTAAGGTAAGGTAAGGTAAGGTAAGGTAAGGTAAGGTAAGGTAAGGTAAGGTAAGGTAAGGTAAGGTAAGGTAAGGTAAGGTACCTGGATCTATCATAGGAAAAGTAAAGAAGTCTTAGAATTTCACTCCATAGGTAGAAATAGCTTTGGGCACCGCCTATTGCCCGATGACTGCTGGGATAGGCTCCAACACACCCGAGACCCCCGTGGGGACAAGCAGTATAGAAAATGGATGGCTGGATTGATGATGTACCACATCAACATACATTTTCTCAATATAATATTAGGACTAGTAATCGCTAATCATATTACTCGTGTTGCGCCTCACCATACAGAACACTGACATCCCTCGCCACCGCCTTTCTGCTACAGGTACCTGAAAGAGACAATCACACGATGACAAATTTCTTGGATCAATGACTTCAGCATGTGTAAGAAATGCAATACATTCATTTTGTCACTTGAGGGAATACTACAAGTTGTTTGTGATTACATTTTGCAAAGACCTCTGCTGAAGAAATTGGTGCTTGAGAAGTGTGGTCTTTCTGGGGTGTGTATATAGGTCAAGAAATAACATTCAACCCCAATTTACTTGTCTGTGCTTCTTGGTTAAAAGTTAGAGTTTGGTCACACACGTGGGACCTCAATTCATTTCCTGTATGCGTTGCTTTGAAAAGAACAGGTTTGACTGCACTTTGTCTTCCAGCACTGCATGTTTTCCCTCACAGTTCTTGGAACTGAGAGTCACCAACAAATATATTTTGTGACAGAACATGATTTTACAAAGTGGTGTTGACATCATAGCACGGGAACATGTACTGATATTGGCTGACAAATGATTGATCTCACGGGAATCTCTCTGGTCTTTATTGATCCACACTCATATATTTGACTTATGGGCTTGGTAAGGTTGAAAGGTGAATAGTGTGATTCACTCACTATAGCGATCTAACAAATCTGGTTAATGGAAATGTGTCCATCACTCTGGCAAAATTTAGTCTAAATTAACTTCAGATATTAAGAAGAAAAAATACTGCCATGGATTGATGTTGGGAGAATTAATTCATCAACTATAAACATAAATATTCTCCTTACTCTAATCATTCTAAAAATGTCCTCAGCATGATATGGTGTTTACCCTCTTGAATTTTCATTTAAATTCCTAAAGAGCATAAGCAGCCACACTGATGGTGGTAGGAAATAGAAATATCAATAAAAGAAGAGCTTCCTTTTCTTTAGCTCCCAAACAGTGAGATAGGCCAAAGAAATATGTGCATTTGCAGACTAAATCTGGAGTTGTCGAGATTATTCAACATTACGTGAACAATGAGAGGGGTTCATGTTAGCGGGCTAGATCTACCCTGAGCAGATGACCATATAAAGAAGAATGAAGCCTTGAAAAAGAACCTGAGCTTTTTGCTTACACATTAGCCTTTTATTACCTCATTTATCAAAACTGAATGCATATAATATACTACTTAATTTACTTGGGTATATCAGTACAGGAGGCAAAATTCTTGAAAGACACTTTGATTTGATTCCCTAGATAATACAATTCGAGTGTTTCCCTCCACTTGCCACAAGAAAGCATCTTGATTGTTATAGCTCTCTATTGCCAAGCAAATCTGCATGGCTAAAACAAGCGGGAATGCTTCCTCCTCCCCCCTCCGGCAGTGATTTACGAGTAAACAAGTCTGGCTGGACTTTACCAGTTAAGGAAACAATCCCTGTCTGTTCTTGTTCAACCTTTGAACCTCAGCCACGGTGACTGACTTAAAATAGAGATCTTTTCTTTTCATCGTCCACCAAGGGACCACTTTTGTTTGTCGCCATCACATTGTCAAGTGCCTCGTACAAAGGGCTACAGTCCTAAAATTGTTTTGGTACCCTGAAGCTATGAGCGGGAAATTAGATACTGAAGAGGATTTTTTTTTTTCCTGTGAGAGTGTGAGAAGGCTAAGCAGCCACTAGAGATAAAATCTTTATGAGTCGGTCAATAATACTTCTGGAGAGGCTGTACACGTTGTTTAGTTTATCAAGCAATAATCACTCATGCCGGTACAGAATGTCAGAGCGAAGATGATGGAAACACATATGGAAATATAAGACAGTCATGATGATGAATAAAGCCCCAATTATAAATATTCTTTTTAGAGACCTTTCGAAAATCATAATGTATTTAGGGCCCAAGCATATCATGCAAAGGCTCCAATGCAATTGCTTAATTTCTTATTACGATATCCTTGGTCCCAATAAACTGCTTTTTTGACTGCTGTTTGTGTAGCATCTTCAAAACTGAAGGTAGCAAGTGAAGACGGCTGCAGTAAATGATATAATAATCTCCAAGGGAAAAAAACAGAAACCAAAATATTGACTGCAAATGTGTCCACTGTAGCGCAGTATTAAGAAAATGTTGTGATTATTATTTACAATTCGTCTGAATACCGTATTGGCCAGAATATAAGACGATGTTTTTTGCATTGAAATAAGACTGAAAAAGTGGGGGTTGTCTTACATTCGGGGTCTAGACATTATAACCACTCACAACACTAGATAGCGCCAGATAATTTTAAAGTGAAGTTATGTCACCGCGCCTTAAGTCTCGCGTGAGTTACTTCAGCTTATTGCGATTGTTGGAGCTTGTGCGCAGCGGTAAGTTAAAGGTTGCAGGTATCGACTGAGTACATTGCTGTGAGTGCTTGAGTCTTGAAAAAGAGGGGGTCGTCTTATATTCGGGCCAATACGGTACAATTACGCCTTAGATAATGAATGCAGTCTCCATAAAATTGCTGGGAATCATGAATATTCCAATATAAGAATGAAACTGTATAAAAGGTGCCACTATGCACTCGCTACCACAAACTTTTTTTTTGCAGGGTTATGCTCCATTTCACCTTCTCAGAACTCACATTTTACTTGATCAGACGCATTTGCTCAAATGACCAGCAAATATGCTCATCACATAAGCTCATAAGCACATAATGCACATAAGCTCTTGTGTAAGGTACATAAATTAGCACCATTTGCTGAAGGAAAGTGAGAGTCAAGGATTGTAGCAATGAGAATACTTGACATTTGACCGACAAGAGGGAACGCCACCACCCGTACTTGTTGTACAATGATGTAACTAGTTGAGAGTAAGCAAGTGAGAATTAAAATGAAATAAAACTGTGGCTTAAACCTGATGCTCATTAGACATGAATTTATGTCTCCATTTTCTGTCAATATGGAAATCCAGCAAGCGGCCGGAATTAACATGTATTGAGTATCTTGTTAAATCCGTCTGCATTAATTGGATGAAAACGAATAGTACCAGTACCAATAGACCAGTTTGTAGTTATAATGCAATAATTTCATTGTATATAAAATGTAGCCAATATACGGGATATAGTAAGCTTATAGTAACAAGTATTTGCATTATAGTCCAAAGCAAATCTATTCAAATAGCAGCCCACGGGCCACTAGCGGCCCAGAACCAACCCCCAAGTGGTCCAGCCTACCTGAAATGAATTGCATTCAAGAGATGCAGAGGGTATCTCTGTACACAAGAATTCAAAATTTCTTACAGCTTACGGTACTGTGAATGCAACACTCGCAAGCCACATTGCTGACGGTGTAGTTTTGAAGGTTGGCTAGGGGTGCTAAAAACAGGGGTCGTGGCAAGTTGCTGGGGGCGCGGACATGTCCGTTTAATGGGCACCTAATGTGTATGACCTGGTTACATTTATTGATTTGAAAATTTAGCCCAACTGAATTCATAATTGCCTTGCCTCTGATCTAAAGTGATAGTGTAATAGTAGCTGCAAGAGTTTATCGAACAATATTGTGTCCATGTCTCTGGATTGCCCTCCGCACTGTAGTAATGTTCCCTGTTTCTTTTGCCTCTGCTGAAGCTGATTCAGACTTACCTCTGCTCATCAATGGCACAAGAGCACTTAAGTGGCTCCATAGGTATAAATTATGACCTGCAATTACCTAATTGATGCCCTTCCACCAAAAAATTGCAGAAAAAGTGCTCTCCAAAAAGCACACTTACTTGTTCACTTTTAATTAATTTATTAGTTTCAGTTTTTATGTCATCTTTATTCAATATGCATTTAATTCCAGTTGATTTTATTTTTTTTATTGTTTGTTCTACTAAGGCTGTTCACTGTTCACTATGACTGTGACAGATTCATTCTTTTATCCTTGGGACACTTCATATATTGTATCTTTTTTTCCGAAGTGTCACCGTTGACTTCATATCTTTCATCAACAAAGTATGAAATCGGCCACAGATTGCTGGAAATTCTATTATTTCTTTGAAATGAGAGGTAATGTCTGGTAAGATGCATTGTTCGGATATTCATCATGAGCAAAGGGCATCTTATAGTATCACAAAAACAACAGCACACGTGAATGCCTCCTAGGAACATTTATCACCAGCATTGCTACGTTGATGCTGACATGTTTTTCTCTGCCTTTGTTGACATACTGTAGATTGATTCATGACATCAATATAAAATTCGAATAATAGGGAACAAAATGAGTGTGCCATAATGCAACTGTATGGAGGTGGTGAGTTGAATGTTTTAGTGCGTAGCAAATAAACATAAGGCACAGCCGCTGTCAATGAAGTATTATTGTTGTTGCACATTGTGAGCATTGAGGAGACATATACTACTTTTTACATATTCTTGCTCTCCACCACCTGCAAATCAAAAGATACAGCATGTATTTTTTGAATTCCAACAAACAGTTTTTCAAGACATGAAACAAAAGAGCACTTTTGCACTTTTAACTGTCTTTCATAGACACAATATCACAATGGCATCATTTTTGTTGATATTTATTCAAATCATTTAGAGGAATTCTGCATTTGAGTGTCTTACATATACAGTCATATTGTTGAGTAAAGGTTGGAAAACACTATGACTCGAAATAGAGAGCACTGTTTTCTGCTGGGCTGCTGGTGCTGGTGCTGGTGCTGCTGCTGCTGCTGCTGCTGCTGCTATGAACAGACAAAACATACTGACACAGCTTTCATGAACAAGCATTGACCTCCACAGCTAATTGAGAATCTGATAGATAGTTACATATAGTACTGTAAAAATGATCTGTAGTCTGTGTGCTACCAACACAACCGCCCCACCACACACACACACGCACGCACGCACGCACGCACGCACGCACGCACGCACGCACGCACGCACGCACGCACACACACTCTCACACACACACACACACACACACACACACATGCACGCACACGCACGCGGACACACACGAGAACTCCCAGTGTACAGGTTTGGATGACTAATCAATGCTTCCTTAAAAAAAAACAAAAAAACAAGATTATACTTTTCTTTTTGTGCACTTTCTTTAAATAAGAGGAAAACAACAGAGAAGCCGACTTTGCACCATTCATACAAGAATATTATTGTAATATTTGTGACCACGCATAATTTGCTAAGTGACCCATTTCACCATGGTAATGAAGCACACAATTCTTTGTTACACAACCCAGTGCTGTGTATCTGTGCCTTTTTGTCACTGCTTTTCATTCCACTCTTGAATGTTGTCATTCTGTAGTCTTACAATTTGGAACATTCATGTCTAGAATTAGGGGTGAAAAGCAACTGCCTCAATTTATTATTAGTTTTTTGTGTTCATTGATTCCTAAAGCTATATATGTAGCATCAAAAAGTATTGCTCAGCATGGTCACTGCACCTCCAAGATGTAATATAAAATAAGACTTTTCAGCACAAAGAAAAAAAAAAAAGACCAAGAAAAAAAACATCGGAAAAAACATACATATAGAAAGAGGTGCAGTAAACCGCAGTTGAGATCATAATGGATTGAGATCTCGGGGACACAGAAATTGGAAACATGCGTGACAAGGCAGCATGGATTAACGTGCTCCAGGGAACCAGGCCCAGAGTGGCTAATCTCTAGCACTGGGAGCATTCTTGATGGACAGTGCTGCTTTTTCAGCCAGTATTTTTCTTCCATTTTGAAATCAGCATGGACCCATGCCCATATAGTGCATAGTGGGCATCCGCAAATAAAATACCAACGCTACCACTAATGGTTTTAACACCTTCTCGCTGGTTAGCACGTCTGCCTCACAGTTTAAAGGGTGCGGGTTCGATTCCACCTCCCTGTGTGGAGTTTGCATGTTCTCCCCGTGCCTGCGTGGGTTTCCTCCCACATCCCAAAAACATGCATGGTAGGCTGACTGAGCACTCCAGATTGCCCCTAGGTGCGATTGCGAGTGCGGATGGTTGTTTGGCTCTGTGTGCCCTGCCCGTCTCTGTGTGCCCTGCCATTGGTTTGCAACTGGTTCAGGGTGTCCCCCGCAATTGGCTGGCAATTGGTTCAGGGTGTCCCCCGCCTTCTGCCCGATGACTGCTGGGATAGGCTCCAGTTGGGACAAGCGGTATAGAAAATGTATGGATGTTAGCATTACATTTACTCATAACCAATATAAATACAGCACTGACTGCACTATCTTTGTTAGTAAGGATGTCACCAAAAGTAGCAGTAATTAAAAATAAATATATCACATATACCAATTGAAAAAAAAATCACTGTAACTACATTTCATCGTCTGTACGAATCATGGATTTCGAGTAGAACATACAAACAACACACAGGAAGGCTGAAGCCGGAATTGAACCCTGCACCTCT
Source organism: Syngnathus floridae (assembly GCF_059516105.1). Classification (NCBI taxonomy): domain Eukaryota; kingdom Metazoa; phylum Chordata; class Actinopteri; order Syngnathiformes; family Syngnathidae; genus Syngnathus; species Syngnathus floridae. Next base: position 11,596,815 of record NC_142413.1, on the reverse strand, counting down.
AAACTTTGAGGCGAACGTGCTAATCAGTGTGCCACCTTGCTGCTCAGTGAACTCGTTCATACTCATAAAGCATTGTAAACTAAAGTGGGTTTGTCTAGGCGGTGAATAAAAATGATGAAACTCCACTTTAGCCCTGCAGTGAACATTAACGATCATGAGAAGAGATTCTGAGAACCAAAATATTCCACATCTATGACCACATTTAAGAGACTTACATGATTGATGTTTTTGGCACCAAGCATGTTTTGACTCTTGCACCAGCCTCATACCGCTAGTGTCTGGAGTTTTCATCCACAGTACTAAGGTATACATTTTCCAGTGGTTGTCATTAGCTAATGTTGCTTTTTTTGGTACAGACTTCCAAACGTCACTTTTGCTTTCACCATAGTCTTCTTTTCTACACAACAATCAGAACTTTGCCTTAAGTGCAGTGTGATAACTTTTGCGACCTCTGAACATCGTACGTATTTAATTTTCAGTTGCAAAAATTCCCAAGGGTTCATATACTTTTGGGAATGAAATAAACACTGACAGCAATGAATAAAATAACTTGTGTATTAGCACGCAATATATATCAATATATATAGAACACAAACAGTTATATAAGCGGTTGTTTACAGCCGATTGAGAGCAGTGTTTTGATGAACTGATTCTGCTGATGTTTTGTGTTTCCTATTTTGTCAATCAACACTCTCTTTGTGTGTAATGGACATACTTATTTCCCATGTTTGCTTGTTTGAGAGTTGCCACTGTGCACATACACGATGCCGATTTGCACAGGAAATGACTCATGTTGAACTATCAGACGAAAAGATCCCTGTCTTGCTTTCACCAACCAAAAGAGAGGAAGCAGAACCTTGTGTGACAATGATAGCAGTGTTGAACTACTTCCCCATCTTTGTATTCACACGAATTGCTACTCGGTGAAACCCAAATCAGTCCTTACCAAAAAAGTACCAACTTCAGTATCTATCCCCACTTATGTACACAACTCTTGCGTTTTAATTGCTTGTGCGTGTGTGTGTGGCCACTACCAAAATATGTTTGACACAAATTGGACCAATATTTAGACATGGTTCCAGAAGTCACCGACCGCAGGACGAGGACAATGAAACATAGGCAAATAATTGTAATATCTCCGGGTCCCGTTAAAGAATAAAAGAAGGATGCCTCGTTAACATAGGTTAAAGTGTGGGATAGAGAATATCCAGTATGCAGTCAAATTTGTGTTCCCAACCTTTGCTTTTCAAACTCATTGAAGATGCACACTTTACCTTGCTTAGAAAAAACATCAAATGACCAAAATAAATAAGTAGATAATTCAGAACCAAGATGAGTATATAAAAACTACTGACCGCAAATAACTTACAGTATGTTCATTCAGAAAATCCATTGTAGGTACTGGACACCGACTTTGTAAACAGAAACATATTCTATTGCTAAATCATGTAAACACATTTGTTTAAAAAACTTCTTATCTAAAATATACATTTTTGTATATCTGTGTAATCATAGCCAGTGATTGAATAGGATTTTCTTTAATGCCACATTCAATAAAGAACTCAAAAGAAATGCAAGGTCCCTTGGTGTTAATTAGGCATCTCCTTCCACAAAATCTTTTCAATACAGTTCCTAAGCCCTACACACCCGCTTTGTCATTCAGCACAGCGTCCTGTCCCGACATTAACATTCTATCATAGTGACTTAATCATCTGCAGGAAATTCCCTTCAAGGAAAATGGGAAATTGTTCCTGTGATTCCATTCTGCACTGAATGAATATGAAACCTTCAGCGTTTTGTAGACCACAGGCTTGCGCCGATAAAGCTTTATTTCCAATTCAAGAAAGTGCTCCTGCTTTATTTGATCACAATGGTAGACAGGGGTGTGAATCATTGGCTACAGTGGCCCATTGAAAGGGCAAATGACACAACATATATATTTGTAGCTGGCTGTTGATAAGATGACACAAATGCTTCTCCTAAGTGGTCATATAGGTCTGGCTATATATTGTAGAACTGTTTTTCTTATTGAATTTTTTTTTTACCTTCACAGCTTTTTAGTGTTTGCAGTGGTGATGTCACGTCTCGTCCCCGGTTGTTTTATTATGTGCATATTGTCTTCGTTTCTGTCCGTGTGCCTGTGTGCTTGCCCCTCCCTTCCTGTGTGCCCATGATTAGTGTGATCATTCTTATCTGCCTCTTGCTACCTGTCGCGTATTTAAGTCCTGTCTGCCCCTCACTCCCTGTCGGATCATTGTTGTCGTAATGTCTTCACGTCTTTTGTTTCACATCCCTGTCGGTCAGTCCTCTTGTTGTTTTGTTAAGTCATGTCAGTTTGCCGAGTCTGTTAGTTTGTTTTCTTCAATAAACCCTGGTCCAAGCTGCATTTGGTTGCCCTGCTCCATTCCGATCCATGACAGATGATGTACATAGCAATACATTTAAGCACGTTGAGAAATCACATTCCTAAACTTGATTTACAACTACCAATATTGTCATGCGTTATTGCTGCATGCACACGCTCAATGCAAGAGAAAAAAAATACGATGGCTGCTACTGCCTTGCCCTGTAAACATTCTTTCACTGATAACTATTTAACTTCTATATATTATTATATTAATTTATATTAATTTATATATTATATTATATTATATTATATTATATTATATTATATTATATTATATTATATTATATTATATTATATTATATTATATTATATTATATACAGAGATGTTTTCATATTACAGTGATACCTTGAAGTTCAAAAGGCTTAAAGTTGTAAAATTCCGAGGTCAGACTAATAGTTGGAGTTTAAACCATCATCACCATGACATTATTTTACAATGCAAGCAATCAGTGCACTATTATATAATTGTATTTTACTGTAGGAAAAAGTAAATCATCAGTCAGGGTAATCACAGAGCAGGAAACACATAAGAGCAGGAAGTAAAACAAGCACACAGAATGCTGTACATGCAAAGAGAAGTGAAAGAGCAAATTATATGTCTGAAAGTTGGTATCAGTCATGACAGGTTTGACTAAAAGAAACTGAGGGAAAAAAATAAGTACCGTACAGATGCACAGTTTATAAGTATAAGATAAAGCAAATGTAAATATGAGTACATAAAATATATATATGATTAACAAGTTAAATACAGACAGCCTGACAGACAGACAGAAAGAGAAAGAGAGAGAGAGCGACAGAGACAGACAGACAGACAGACAGACAGACAGACAGACAGACAGACAGACAGACAGACAGTTAGCACAGTATGCCCAAGTTTCAGACCCACATTCACTTATACCTACAGTTCGCAACCATTGGCTCACCCCGTCCATACATACCAAAGGGCATCATTACGAACATTTCGGCTTAAGACCAAGAAAACATCATTTTTGTCTAAAAACTGCAAGGGGTAAATCTGAATACTGTACTGGTATCTCAACAGAAGGAGCGTTGAGAAGCGCAACCGTTGAGTTCCGAAACAGCTGTCCCCATTACAACTAACTGAAAACGCAATAATCCATTTTCAGCCAGCAAGTTTTTACCCTAATGTTTCCTTTTTATACCGAAATTATGGAGTGAAAATACGCAGAGTTGAATATGCAAGACAAATAAAATAAGAAATACATAATAAAAACTGTCAATTTAAGCTCTACATACCTTGTCAATGATTTGGCACTGAATCTATGAACACAGAGGTGGAGAGAAGGTGTGTGTGGGGGGAGGGATCATTGTTTGAAAGAGGAATCCCCTTTCATAAGAAAAATCCGGTGGCTACATTTTGTTAGTGATTTCCTGATTTGTTTTTTTCCACGGGGACCTTGTAACCCCCGCAATAACACTAGCAGTTTTTATTCAAAAGTGAATTTATGGTCAATCTCGGCACTTTAAATTCTGATGCCAAGTCCATCACACAAAGGCCTCTTTCATACTTATCTAGTATGTCTATGATCGCCTTTTTCAGCTCGATCATTGTTTTCGCCACTTTTCTCTTCTGCTTTTCTCCTGTGTCTTTCTTGAGACCCATGTGTTTTTTCTAGTACTGTGAAGCCTGACAGTGGTCTCCAACCCACCAAACAACAACACCAACCAATGCCAACAGGCAGGTGGAATAAACTCGGTTTTGTTTACAATAGCCGTGTGAGTCAGGTTGGTATCCAAAGCTTTGTTCGAGAACTGAGACAAAGATTTTCCGACATTTTGCATTGAAAACCCAATATGTTGCGTTCTGAGGCGATTGACTTCTGGGGTTCCACTGTAATCTGAATAAATTAACCATCAAATTTATTTTTGGTTTCTGTTTTAAAACATATAAATGTTTGGTTTAATTATCCTGATTTGTATGGCGACAGGAACATTTTAAATTGGGAAAGTTATAGATTTTGACTACTACAGAGTACAAGTGCCTTATTGACCTCCATTTTCATAACCACTGAAGTGACCAGAATGTAATTCATGCCAAAGGTTATGGGCGAGTAAGACCTGTCAAATGATACGAAGTATGCCCTGATATTGAAAAAAGATATAATAATGCAATGAATTTAATTTCCCCTGGCCCTAATTTTGAAGACCATTCTTCAAGCGGCTTCACGTCTCATTTATGGCTCAAGCCCATAATTTGCACTGCTTTTATTTGATGTTACCATTTTTTCCAATGCAGTTGGCCTGTAGAGATGAAATCATTTTAAATTCTAGCACAGCGTGTGTGTGTGTGTGTGTTTGTGTGTGTATATGTTTTTTTAAATCTGCCTAGCGTTCACTTTGAGTTTTTCTTTTTCTGCAGCTAGGAAATAACATTTTCAGTACATATCAGATGAGGAAGCAAATTGAGATTGCCTAACTGCTTGAAAGCCCAGAATTAGGGTTAGCATAATCATAAGAGTAAGGTATGTGTTGTTTTATTCCTTAGCTGTTGTTGGTCTCACAATTTCAGTAGAAACTTGTGAACCCAAATCCCTCAGGAAAAAGTTACAATATTTAGTTTTTTTTTTTTTTAATGGCAATCTGCCTATCAACATAAATCCACCAGATGTGCTTGCTTTGCATTTAAATATGCAGAGTACACCTTGAATAAACATTTCACTGGCAGCCTGTTGCAACCCAAGACCAAAGCACAATATTATGATGACCTCACTTTTACTACTGCAATGCCATCAAAAGCTGTCACACTTAAAATAGATTTGAATTCAGTAAAATAGTCATCATCACTTTTGATTTATTATTTTTACAGCACTCATCGTTCACTTCAATAGAAGTAATGATGTGAAATACTACTAAAAAAGTTACAACAACAAGGTAGTTGCAATATAAATCAAGATAAAAGCCAATACACAAGCTACATTTAAAAAAATTGAGCTGTTGATTAAAACTCCTTTTATCTGTCCGCCCGCTTTTCCGTCCGTCCATCCAGGCTTGACTCTATATGACCTGTTTGGGGGGCAATGTGTTCATACTTATGATTATACCATTACCGTATAATCTCAAATAAACTGTCTCTGAATATTACCAGTGTCATCTTGAATATAGCTTTAGCCCAATTGATGCGAATATTTAATATTAAGAAAAGACAAACAAATCGATCCTGCTGTGGCTTTAATGTTTCAGATTAGACTACAAGACCAACAAATATAATAATAGCTCTACTATGAATACACTGAAAAGAAGTACGTACTTAACTCTCAGTTGCACATGATTAAATCATGGAAATTTTCTAATTTTTTCCCCCCAAAAATATTCAACTTGTGAATGTTACCTTAACACAGTCATAAATAAATCAGCCTTTCTCAAGTTGTGTTTGTATTCTTGCTCGGCTTTCATAATCAGTGGTCAGTCCAAGTTATACGCTGCCCCAAAGTCATCTGGAAGACTTTCTGCAAGATACAGAAGTGTGTCCTTTCTGAAAGAACATTTGTGGGATCAAAGACTGGCTCATTGTTGACATACAACCAAAGAGTGTTAGACAATGACAAATTACAGTCTCAATGTGTACCCCAAATACTGTGAATAAGAAGGGTTTCGGAAGATTACTTCACAACATGTTTTTACATGGCAAAAGTCCTGTTTTGAGAGGGACGTGATACAAACAAAGCCTTGTGCTAAATCGTCATGTGGTTGGAGGTGTTTTACAGCTGCTAGACGCCACTCAGTTGACGTTAGGGAGTGTCATGTTCCATTCTGGCTCGTCACCAACTTCCATGCTGGCTCGTCACCAACTTCCATGCATCACGAGACAGTTACCAAGGCCTCAAGCACAGTCTGCAGTTGACCACAATGACAGAGTGCAGGTTAAGACTTTTGGAATGGTCAATTGTACCTGAGTGTGATTTGCAGACAATCAAGGCATTTGATAATTTCATTCAGTTCGAACCTTTATTTAAACATCACTGAAAAGAGAGAGAGGACATAGAAACAAACAACAAAAGAACAAATATATATTATCGAAAAGAGTTACAGTAAATAAATATATAAGAAAGTGTAGTGAACGATTCGGTGAACGATTCTTTTGAACAAATATTTTGAGTGAACCGATTCTAAAGATTCAGTTCACTTAAGAACGGGAATGCACATCACTAGTACAAAACAGTGCAGACGACCACAGGTTTCCAGGTTGAAATAGCCTATTGGATGATAACACAGGCTCTTGCTCGGAAGAAGCTGGTGTAACACTTGACAGATTTTTGTTGGTGGTGTGCCTCGAGATTTTTTCCAATGAAAAGGTGTGCCGTGAATGAAAAAAGGTTGGGAAACACTGCAGTAGATCATGTTGAAGCTTGTTCAGCAGCATTCAAATGGTGAGGAGACGTCATCGCTGGGGAATATCCGGCTTTCATTTTTAATCATCCGTCACAGGGTGAGAGAGTGGGTAATAGCAGAGGTTTCCTAATTGATGATAATAAACATTTAAAGCTGTCTGATTAACTATTCACATCCACTTAACTTACAGGCACCTACGTATATTCGGTTTGACTGTAGTGAATTGTCGGACTACATACACAAAGATAAAGACTTTCTGATTGAAATGATAACCCCCTATCTTGGGCATGTTTGTTTACAGAAACAGTCCGTTGGACGTACTGAGAGATAAGTTGGCAGTGGCTCTTGACACTGATTAGGATGAACAAAATAAAAACACTTCCGTCTGTGCACAGTTCCTCCTATCAGTAGAACTTTCTTGTCCTTCAGTTGCAAAATGGACCTCCGTCTGAGACGGGCAGACAAGACATTCCATCCCTGGGACGGAATGCCCACCTCTGCTTGGCATGTATCTTCTGCACACACTTCCTACACATGGACCAAAATAATCAAGCTTATGGAAATATTATTGAGTATCCAAGGTCAACTATACTCAATCAGATTATCACTTTCAAAAATTCAATATGTTTAGGTGATCTTAAAAACATATTCTCAATCAATTTATCTACAGGGTAAGCTAATGCTTATTAAATGATATTTCATTTTCTATGACTTCCATTTACAGGATCCATTCGTCAACTTGTCAAATTCATGAGGTAGCAAAATTTGGGAGAGCATCTCTGGAAGAATAGCCTATAGCCTAGCCCAAATGTGTTCTTGTCAAGCTAAGCAACCTATTTGACTACCGAGAATATGGAGGTAAATGTAAGAAAGGATCAACAATGTTATGAACGAATCACTTCAGAAAGTGATCTGCTCAAGTTCACTGAAAAGTTTAGTTGTTTTTGAATGAAACATTTGCGAATGACACAACACTAGCATTATTATTCTCACATTCAACCCACCCAAATAAAAGCTCTTATGCATTTACAAACAGCTCATCCTCTCTCAGGGCAACAAATGTAACTGCACCATCAATGCACCAGGGGCATCTCACACCAGTACACATTCTGAGAGTACAGGGCTCACAGGTTTTCCTTTCCCAGCCCTTTTCACAGACAATCACAAAATCCAATAGTTGTTTCAGTATGGGTTAGTTGTTCAAGTACAGGTTACTTTGGACATCTACATAAAAATGCAAGGTGTTTATATTTTTTTATAAGACTGGACTTTATTACAAGGTAATTTTTTAAAATGTTCCATGTTGACATAGAAAATAAACACAAAAACAAATTTATTGCATTAGTAAACCCAGAAGGCCTCTTTTATTACGTTTTACTTTTTCATTTTGGAACATCTATGGATGGTTATCTGCATGTTTGCATGCTCAGGGACAAAAACAATGTTTATTTATTTTTTTTTTCCAAACAATGATAAACATTGCAGTAACTGCAAAATGCACAAAAATATTAGCAGTTTGATGCTAAATTAATTCTTCCACCAACTTTGTCTCAATCACCCACAACAATGTCTCTTCCAGATAAAGTTACTGGATGAGAACACTTCTGACCCTCTTTCCTTCACTGATCAAGCTGCATCCTCTGACTTCTGGTTTGGAGTTTGGCTGGTTGTCTTTGTGATGTTAAAGGCTTTCAGCAACACTAATGTTATCTACTGTGTCTGTAAAATCATCACAGTAATTATGCAGTATGAAACATGCATAAATGAGCGAGGGCAGCTCTTGGGCATTGATGTCAAAAAGCCGAGCTTTAGCCTCCCGAAGGCACATTCTACGTATAACCATGCACACTCTGCATATAGGAAGTCCAAAATACTGCCGTTGACCTCCCTTCATTTGCAAATTCCTCTATTAGATACGGCAGTAAGGTGTAAGCGGCGTCGCCCGGAATGTAAACTGGAATAGGTGCTTCATTGTCCACAATTTGTCTTGGACAAGGAGGGATTGTTCAACTTTTGAAACAGTCATTGATAGCAGAGTTTGGAAAAACATGAGTGTCGTCTACACTCCCTGGCCAATTTACTGCCACATTCATGAAGCAGTACTTATAGTCACAAGAAACCGGAATGTTTAGCAAGAACGTTTTTTTTTTTTCATTCTGTTTATGTGGAATCAGTGGAATATGCATCCAGGCGTACCATCCACAGCACCAAGGCACTGGGGCTTTTTTGACTATGGTTACTGGTGGTCTCATGATTATAAACTGTCCCTTAATGTGAGGACGTAATAGCACTGATAACGACAGACGCAAAGACCTTGATATTCTTTAGTGTCCAGTGATGTTTTCCAGCCAGCGGGTACATCTGGTACAATTGACTCTTAAGTAAATCGATAGCAGACTGCTGATTTTTTAGCTCTCGACCCTTGGCTAAAGCACAGTCAAACTCGCAGTCATGGAGGGACACCATAATAACCCGCTGTAACACAAATGCAACACACGGCGAGTGCTCAGAAGGGAGACTTCACGCTGTTGCCATCATTTATTTTCATCACTATTTGTTCCAGTAGTGGTAACCTATTCTGTTATCTCCCACTTCTTAGCAACCTCCAGAAACGGATAAGCATGTGTTTTTTGCAAAATGACTGTGCTCTGTTTTTCTCTGTGTTTCTGCTGTGTTCCTCTGCTTTCTGGCTGTATTTCACCCTGCATTTAACATCAGGAACATAAAAATGTTATGGAAGGAAGTTGTGGTCAAACTTTGTCTTAGTATTAAATAGCCTTATTGTATTTTAAGGTGTCAATATTTCCAGATTAATCATAGGCTCTCAAGAGAGAGAGAAAAAAAGAGTGTCCTGAGAGTCAGCGGATAAGGCTGACTTCAATGCAGGAGACCGGGCTTCCAACGCTGGTCAGGGTTAAAGTAACATGCGGTTGGGTCCTTATGCAAGACCCTTGAAGCTATACACTGATACCTCGGATAGTGATACAATTAATGACATAAAATATATAGTATAGTATATATAGTATGCCGGCTCAGACGTTGGCCGGGATCAACAAGGTCTGCGTCAGGTGTTGGGGGATCATGACACAGTGGTGATGAATGGGCTACTGTAACAGGACTCAGTATTCATGGAGCAGGGAAAAAAAAAAAAAAGGTACTAAAAGAGTAGTAGCCCCAGTGAGATGGTAGGCAGTACATGCAGAGAATGTGTAGAGGCATTTATTCTTCTGAACTCCACATGTACATTGAGCAATAAGCAATTAAGGCCTCAAACATCAGCAATAGGAAGTTGTTATTGCTGTTGGAGGATGATTCGCAATGTGCTTCATCTGCAATACAAAGATGATACGGCAAGAGGGAACCAGGAAAAGCGTGTACTGCTAACAAATTGAAAAAGTTAACCCACAAGTGAAAACAGCTTAGAGGCACAAATCATGGGAGCACAACAACAGACCCTGACTGAACACAACCGCAACAGTGGCCAGGGTCTACTTGCCTGGCAAGCCACACCCACTAAGCGGGTTTTGAAACCATGTCATTCACCGCCGCTCGGCCTTGTTTCAAAATGAACCGTCCAATCAAAGTATTTTCCTTCCTTCCTCCTCATTCCGTCACTCTTCAGTGGCAGTACTCCATCCACATTCAAAATGGCCCGCTGGAGAGACGATAGTTTGTTGAGGGCACACTAAAATGGGCTGAACATGGGTACTTAGTATATGATAGAACTTATGTCAGCACTAAAATTCATGCCACTAAATGGATCTGAAGTGAGTTATGTTTTTTTGGGAGATGAGATTTACAACAAACTGGTCCACCCATTTATGGAGCATGTTTCCTGTATTTTATTTCTTCTCAGCCCTTCTACAAGCATTGTAATGCGTACTGTTTCCTGGCTTGGTTTGATACGCTGTGTTGTCACCTAATGTCTGAAATGATGGTTAACTACCATTAAAATTACTACTATCAACCTACATATTCAACCTATATATTCAATTCAATACACTTCAGGGATTAGATGTTTATTCTTCAAACTGATGGACATTGTTTAACATCGTTTTTCAAATTATCTCACAATTTGTATTTGATGCCAGCAACACATTCCAGAAAGGCTGGGATTGGCAACAAAAGACTGGGAAAGTTGAGAAATAGCCCAATTAAATTAAATTTAATTAACACCTCTTTGGAATACTCTGCAAATTAACTGGTTATTTGGAAACAGGTGAATGTTATAGCTGGGTGCATCCCTGAAAGTTCATAAGCAAGGATGAGACAAAGTTCACTACTTTGTATTTACGTATAACTGCATGAGCAACAATTTAAGAACAATGTTTCACAAAATACATTTGCAAGGAATTCAAGGGATTTAAACAGCTATGGTCCGTCAGATAATCAAAGGATTCAGTTGAGAAGAAATCAGACATGACGAAATCTCTGCACGTAAGGCCACAAACCAACACTGATTCACTCTGACCTTTGATCCCCAGGCAGTACTGTATTAAAAACCCACATCATTGTGTAAATGATATTGCCGCATGAGATCACGAACACTACAAAAAAAAAAAAGTTATCAGTTCACCCAGTTCATCTACAAATTGGCAGTTAAAATGTTAATGTTCAAAGTGAAAGCCATTTATCAAAAACACCCAGAAACGCCGCCGGCTTCTCTGGTCCCAAACTCATCCAAGGTGGACTGACGCAAAGTGGAAAAGTGTTCTGTGGTCTGAACAGTTCACATTTCAAATAGTTTTTGGAAATTAAGGACATCCTGTCCTGGCCAAAGAGGAAAAGGATCATCCAGATTTACATCAGCGCAAAGTTCAAAAGCCAGGAGCTGTGTGGGTATGCGGGTATGTTCACCCCCATGGGTAACTTGCACGTCTGCTTAAAGCTACATGCAGGTTTTGGAACAACACATGCTGCCATCCGAGCAAGTGTTTTCAGAGACATCACTGCAAGAGAATTCCAAGCCACATTCATCTCAACAGTGTGGCTTCGTAGAAAATGAGCGCAAGTACTCGAGTGGCCAGCCAGCAATTCAGACCTGTCTCCCATCCAAAATGTGTGGCGCATTATGAAGCGTAAAATACAACAACATAAACTCCAGACTGTTGAACAGCTGAAGCTGTACGTCAAGCACGAATGGGAAATAATTCCACTATAAAAGCTGTAACAATTAGTGTCCTCAGTTCAAAAATGGTTAGTGGATGTTAAAAGGAAAACACATAGCTGCGTGTGTTTGAAATTGAGACGATTCAGTTTATGTGTAAGGGTTATCCATCCATTTTCTATGCCGCTTATTCCCACGGGTTGCGGGCATGCTGGAGCCTATCCCAGCAGTCATCGGGCAGTAGGCGGGGGACACCCTGAACTGGTTGCCAGCCAATCTCAGGGCACACAGAGACGAACAACCATTTGCACTCGCACCTAGGGACAATTTGCAACCCTGCACCCTCCTAACTGTGAGGCGGACATGCTAACCAGTGTAAGGGTTATTCCTGGTAATTATGGAATCCAGTAGTGGGCTGGATTGGACAGTTCGGCGGGCTGGATTTGTCCCGCGAGCCGATAGTCGATAAACCCTGGTGAGGAGGCAATTTAAAAGTCCAATCATTATTGGAGAGTTTTGCAGGGTATGGTCTATTTTACCTTTGCAGCCTGCCAAAGTTGTTAGGGTAATGTGGCTCCTTGAAAATGGGACATCCATTCACATTTTGACCAGCAGGTTCTCTATATCTCCCAGCAGCATGTCAAGCGGAGGCATGAGAAACTAGAGGACAGGCCAGAACAGCAGGAGAGATTGCCTTCAGAGGGCAAAAACAGAGTAGGATAGCTATCTGTGCTTTTGTGTATGGATGAACAGGAGGAGCACTGCCAAAGTCTTAATAACCTCCTGTTGGCTGCAGTTTGGGGTATGTGCTCACATCTTGGCAACATGTAGCCAGATTAGCATTTGCCAGAAAGCGTTCGAGCTGGCAGAGTCACCACCAATCCACTGTTCTCTTCACAGATAAAAGCAGATACACATTGAGCACATATGACGGATGTGCACGAGTCTGTCTGCTGCCTGCAACATTCCCCAGCATGATGGTTTGGCCATGTATCAGTGGTAATCTGGGGAGGTACGTATATCCTTGTAGAGTTCACGTCTCCATCTGTTACCCAGATGCACACTAGCAACTGTTAAAATTTTGGATGAATTCCTTAAATTCGTATCACTCTGAGCCGCAAGTATTTAGAATAGAATAGAATAGAATAGAATAGAATAGAATAGAATAGAATAGAATAGAATAGAATAGAATAGAATAGAATAGAATAGAATAGAATGCCTGTTTGAGATTGGAATAAACACGGTCCAGTGATTTCTCCCCTCTGGTGGCACATGCAGTTTACGTATTGGACAAATTTAGAGGGCACAGACACGCCTGATTGAAGTCGCAGGCAACGGTAAAGACACCGTCAGGATGTACGAGTTGCTGTTTGTTTAGCGTGGTGAGCAGAACACTAAGCGCGCCTTCCTTTACCGTCCGATGGTATGTAAACAGAAGTCACGATAACTACTGTCAGCTCTCTTGGTAGATAAAAGGGCCTGCATGAGACTGCTATCACTTCTAAGCTAAGTTTGCACAAGTAGCAAATGTCAATATTTTGCCAGGGTTCCTAAAAGATTGCAAACAATTGCAAAAGGTTTTTCTTGTCGAACATGTTCAAAATTTCTTGGCGATAAGTAAAACTGTTGACGGTTATTAAAACTGTTGGTGAATGTCTGATGAACGTCTTTGCAACTGTTTGCGAACCTGTTCAAACCCTGACGGAAAAAAAAAAAACATTTAGGCATTGCGCAAACTCTTGCTAACCTTTGCGGCTCAGTGAAATATTGGCTTTAGACTCATTGCCTGACCTCAAACTACAACCCTGAATCCAATTGAGCGCCACTGCCGCGTCGCACCACAGACAGTCCAGGAGTGGTCTTCTTGTCAGGTTCATGCTCGAGCTAAAAAGCTTCTTCTCACTCCTTTCCGAATGTCTTTTTTTTCTTTATCTATCGGTGTGTTTATTTTGCTTCCTCAATTTCGTTTCAGTTTTATGCAACGACTTATCTGAGAACAAACAGGAAGCTCTGTATTATTTGTATATTTAAATATTCAGAATAAAATTGTCAATCAATCAAAATTGCTCGGACGTGAGCAAACAGGCACATGGAAGCCATGCACTTATTGTTATAAGACAAGTTGTCGTGAGGAAATTAATTACGTTGGATCGCCTAGTGATATCATGGTCTTAAATTTGACTCTCCTCCGTGGATATTCTATGATTTGGATACTCGATTTTGGTGCAAAAATGTGAGCTCAGTTCACACCTAATGACAGTGTGAATGTTAGTGTCAATGGTTGTGTTTCCCCATAGTACATGACCTATGATTGCAGGGCAAGCAAGACAACAGGTAGTCAACTTTTCTCCTAAACTCAGCTGGGATAGGCTCCGGTTCCCTGCGACCCTGAACAGGACAAGCTGTACAGGGAATATGGCTGGTCATTTTGTACTCAACTAATTGTGTTGTGTAATTCACATTAAGATTTTCAAATGGTACGTTTTATTTGTTGAGCTTTTGATGTGGGATTTTAGGGGTTTCTTCATCTTTTGGACAGTGTTATTATGTTTCTTGGCATTAATGTACTTTAACGATCCAAATTGTCAAAAGGGAAGGTTACTTTGAAAATCAGAGCTGATTGTTATAGAGTCAGTTGTCTCTCAAACATGATTACAATGTCAGTAACGGTCCAGAGCATACACTTGCTGAGAAAACAAGCCCTACTATAGTCATTCCTATCATGTATCTTTTTATTCCCAAGTGTGTGTCAGTGTAACACCACCAATCCAAATATAAGTCATACATGAATATCAATAGTCACCTCTTTTTTTTGACAGATTTTCCAGCTGACTCTCAAATGTGACGTTTTGGAATTTCTGATTTGCATCACAGTTCTCCTTGAACAACTTATTTGTTTCGGAGTTATCCTCTGGGAGAGTTCAGTCGCATTGGCAACATGTGCAATAATAATTTAAAAAAAAAGACACTTGAGAACATTTCATTGTTGCCAAACTATTCAAGGGATTAATACAAAATTGTTATGAAAAACAGTATTAGAACAATCCTGACTGAATATAAGAGAGATTAAAGTCAAATAATTAGATGTAATGATGTGCAAGCTATGGTTACAATGGTTTGCAAAGATACAGTATACTCAATTCCCAATTTGCTGCGATTAAACACTTCACTATTTCACTGCAAAATCTATTTTAAGAAAATGACTGGAGCAACCAGAATATAAAACTTTGCCGGTGGACAATGTTGTTTATGTCTGGTCCTCATCATTTAGACAATGCAGTAGCCTGTGATACTGTTCATGTCTCAAATGTATTCCGTTTTATGACCCTACTGGTTTAAAGGTTTTCAAATCTTATGTATGAGTATGTGCATGCTCATTTTTAAAAGATTTAAAATGCTTGTTAGGATTGAAATTGTATTATTCAGTCCACCTTTTGCCTGAGGTTGTTTTGGAATGAAGAGAATGCAGCTCCCTGTGACCCTGAACAGTGTACTGAAAGCAGTATGCAAATTGGATGGATAGATGCACTCAGTGTGTTGGTCGCATTAACTTTATACACGTTTTGCTTCCAGGAAAAATGATGTTCGTCACTGTGTGTGTTTGCTCTGTGACGAACGGTGAAACTCCCCAGACCTTTACACACAACACATCTGTTTGGTGCAACAAATTATTTCCTTGAGCCGGTCATGCTCTAAAAAATATATAAAAAATATTGTCCCTTCCTATTTATGACTACTGGAGGTAGTATTTCGAAATTTCAAAAGGATTTCCAACCAAGTTTGAGCCATAATACAATCGATTTCCATAATTACTTTTCCAAATAAATTGCAAAGGTGTTCATGACATTTTTGTTTTAGTTTATTATGACTTACATTTCAAATGTTTTATTTGTGTATTTTTTTTATTATAAAGTGTCCAAACTGAAAGGCCAACAATAGGATACCATGGAAATAGCAGTGTATAGATATATATGTATATACATGTTAGTGTAATAACACTTGTAAATAGGGCCTTACTTATTTGGATTTTTTGGAGACCTATGCCAATTTCTTAGCAGAAATAGACGGTGATTTTTGCATTGAAATAAGACTGAAAAAGTGAGAGTCGTCTTACATTCGGGGTCTAGACATTATACCCATTCACAACGAATGCTGAACTTAACTCCCCAGGCCGAAGCGAACCCCTGTCACGAAGAAGAGAGAGATCTCAGTTACTCTCAAGTTTAAACCAGTTTGCATTATTTCATTGCAATGTTTTTCCTTATTCAGATTTGTTTCAAGACTACAGTTACAGTTAGACTTCACTTTGATGGTTAATGCAGTTATTGCACTTTTGTTGTTTTATCACAGTAGATTGGTTTATTTACATTTCAAAAACCAGAAGTCATTCATTTACAAATGTGATTGCACTGTAGTTTACATATTTAAATGTTCAGATATTAAGATGTGATAGACAGTTTTTGCATGATTTGAGTGAGGCAAAATAACATGCTTTTTCTCTCGAATATATTGTTATAATCATTTGTTTCAGATGTACTGTAATTATTTTCTGTATAAAATTTAAAATTGGTGTTCAAAAAGTCTTTTTTCAAACTTGAGTCTTGAAAAAAAGGGGGTCGTCTTATAATCAGGGTCGTCTTATATTAGGGCCAATATGGTAATAGGACATGCATGTTCAAAAGTGCACATTCATAATTCTTAATTGAAAGAGTAGGTTTTGCGCAAGGAGGCCTTAGTTCTTCTTCTTTTGTCATTTTTCTATCTTTCTTTCTTTTTCTTTCTTTCTTTCTTTGGAAACTAATGAATGAGCCTCAGCTTCTTGTTTTCTCCCTCAGCATTTATGTTGTCATGGCAACCAGCCGCAGCAAGCAAAAAAGGTGGGTGAAAAAAAAAAGTATGACTCATCTTCATTCCCATCTCAATGTGCAAATCAAGTTAAAGGTAAGGCCGCAGTAAACATTAACCAAGTCACACAGGCAGAACCAGGGAGACATCAATGCCTACTTTTATGTTTTTGCATTTCATGTATAGCGTATTTCAATTTGTTCCCTTCTTTCATCTGTTGTACCTCAATTTTTCATGAAATTACAGGAAATGGAACGATGTCTCGACCCTGCAAACTAATGAAACTATCTGTAATTAATTTGCCATTAGTCAACTAATAGATATCAATCCATTTTCTATAGTGTGTATCTTCATTACGATCAAAGGTTTTACAAAATTAACTTCTGGGCATTCTGATGCCTACATTGTCGTGCCCTTGCGTTTTCATGGCTCTTGAAAGCAGAGGTAAGTGGAATCTCTGCACTGGTTTGAAGTACCTTGTGTAGCACCTGCAACATGAAAGAACTGCGATAAAAGCTCCCCCAATTTGAGCGCTTCACTCAGCCATAAACAGCTTAATTACATCCAACTCTGCGCCACTCTCAACTCTTTTAAACACACATTTTGAAGTGATGATGTCAGGCTTCATTTAGTGTCAAATGGAACTTAAACATTCATTGGTCATAAACTTGTGCAATTTATATTTCGACCAAACGTTTCTTTAATCATGGCCCGGAACTTGCACGGAACCTTGCCACGCACGGTTTACTACAGCGAGAGCTCCATTTTTCAAGGAAAAACTTGTTGGGCCTGATTTTGTAGTCAAGTGCAGGGGTTTTCAACTAGTTTTGTCCAAGGGACCACCATTATAATCAAAATGTTTCAATTATTTTCCATTTCCAATGTTGTGGACCATCTGAAAACCGCCACGGATCACTGCCACCGGTTGACAAACCCTGGTCTAGTGCAAAGTAGAGTCCAACAGTGTGTCTGTGTGGAATTTTCTTTCTTTTGGTATTGTCATAGAAAGGCGGAGGTAGAAAGGGCCGTTTGCACCACTGTGGGAGTGAACGCAGCCGAATAGCTTCCCAGTCAAATGAAGCGTCTCCCCTCCTTCTGTTTAAATTTAGCACGGGAAAGGCGCACGCTGCCTTGGTCGTTGCAGAAGCAAAAATAGACTCGCTGGACGCCATGCAGATAATCAAAGCGTGCAAAGGAACTGCGAGAAGACCCCCAATCATGAATGATGTAAAGCTGAGTTAGGCAATCACAGACCACTGTTGTGAAGAGGGCCCTTGGTCTTCCACTCTCATGTTGAACAACAAAACCAAAATGAGGCTGCATTTTTGTTTTTGGTTAAAAATTGTCTTGTTAAAAAATTGCAACTTGACCTTTATTACATCTGCATCAGTCAAACAGAGTTAAGACACTAATTTAATGTTCTGACATTTCAATTTTAAATTTACACGCGAGTTTACAAGCATTACAGAACTGATTGTGTTTGAGCTTGTAAATTCTACTCATCATGCCTAAATTCATCTGATGGTGAGCCAGACAATGTTTCAGCTGGTCAGTGGCTTCAATGCTTTGTTACTTTCTCGGACTGCAATGAACTTCAAATTATCAGAAACTTAGCTAACCAGTCAGCCCTGCCGCCACTTTTCTATTCCAGGTGGCTGGCTGTTCACATAGTCTTCTAGGTCAAACATACTGGAGCAAAGCCTTCAGACAGTGCTGAATGATGGTCTATTTATGTTGATAAAACAATGATGTCACGCTCCTCAAATCAGGCCTCAAACGGCCTTTGATTGTGGAGAGTCATGCACAAAGCTGGCAGAGAGAGTATAAGGTTTTAATTTACCTCTGATATTTTTGTCTTTGGGACGTGCCAATTTGAAGTAAGGAAGAAGGATCATGTTATTGGCTTTTTATATGTGCACTCAGATATAACTCTACGTTTACAAGCACGTGATAGCATTTCACTCCTTTACTGCTGCCGACGATGTGTGAATGTAGCCATAAACTGGTTTCTGATTTTTTTAAGAGGATCTGCTCAATAGACATCTGGTGAAAGTCAACGCATGTAAGTGTACGTCTTACCAAAATAACAGAATGATTTAAACTCAGTCACTCGAGTATGCGGTGAGTAAAGATGCACACGGTTAAAATCATCAGCCGAGGATTAAATTTGGCCTGATGCTGTCCTGGTTTGAACTGCTACTTATCATTGACACTCAGGGCTACTAGGTTTCATTTCACCAGTATGCATACAGTGACAGCCAGTGAAGGCCAGTGACAGCTAGGCCTCCACCTAGCCAGTAGACTAACTAGCATGAGTTCATGATTTGTATTTCCTGGCAAACACATGCATTCCTGCTTCCTGTTTTGAAATTTAAATAAGACACTCAATGTGCCTTATTTTGAGTGAGCCTGCAATTCAGCAACGCTATGCAATGAATGTTCATTTGACTGGATCGCACCCTTTTAAAATGTTGACATGAGGAGTCAAGGCACAGAAGCAACACAAACAACATGATGACAGCAGGTGAATCTTTGCACGCATTGCCTATCATTTAAATTCAAGGACATGAAGTTCATTTGACGCTCCAGAGACGTCTGTCAGCAGAAGCCACTTATCACTGCCAGAGAGCCATCTTGTCATGCGGTATAATACATTCTTATCTTAGGATTCAACCTAAACACCAGCGACAGAGCTTGCGTGGAAGAGGAACGTGCAGGAATCTGCTTGCCGTTGGCCGCAAAGTATTTCAATGAGGTCACTGTACACATGAATTTTCACCAGTTGGCACGTACAGGAGTGAAAACAAACATTCTATTTGTTTTACAGCTGTCTTTACTCCACATAGCTAAATTATCATACCAGCTGAAAGAAATCTTAAAAAGCTACATGCACAAGAGCATGGTGTGTTAATGATGATGTGTTTTTGGGGCGGGTGCTCCTATGTGCAAATAATGCTTTGCTGCGGTAACTAGATTTAGATTTCCCAAAATAAAATATTATAACCTGTACAACTCATTTTTCATATCTTCTTAAGAGGGGAAATAAAAAAAGAACTAAAATAATGTAATTGAACAAATGTGCACACTCTCTTATAACTAGGTTGTGGCTGTGTTCAGTATTGTGTTGTCACATGACCAAAATCATACCTTTGATACTACAGTATACTACACTGTGCCGGTACTAAAACCATACCATGGGAAGAATTTAAAACCAATAGAACCAGTGGAGTAAAATAAAAATAAAAACCATTACCATTTTTTTTTTTGTTCAAAATATTGGGATACACTTGGCAAACAGTAGAGTTTTGTTTTTTTGGGGGGGAAATTTGCACACACAATAATAAACATTGTTGGATACTATTCAACATTTGAGCCCAAAAGTAATGTCCGACCCATTGTTTAAATGGCTAGGTTAAGGTTCTTTGCGTTGGAAACAATTCACACTCAACTTACATTTAAGGGTAATTCACGTGTCAATACAGACATACTCCGATACACCTGTCCCATTTAAAATATCTGAGATTATCGCCAAATAGATTTCAGATGTTCTAGCAGGCTTTACCTCACACTGTTTTTGCTTTCTCGCAGAAGCCTGAAGGTTTTGTGGTAGCACTGACAGCTACAGTATTTCCATATATTTATTTTTCCTTCTTCATCTTCTGAGGCCACTATTCTAGCTGAAGAAAAGCCATAAGATAATGATGCTTTTTGTTTGTTTCTATTTTGTGATGATCTGTGTTGTGCTTTGTGTCAAACATTAAGGGATATCGGGCCACAACAAAATCTCCAGAAAACATGAATGAAAGCTGCCCTGTTTTTCTGTGTGCTCTTAATACACTATCAAATTCATAAAAATGTACAGTAGCAGATGACGAAACACACAACCCCAAAACACACATATACTACCATGTGCAGAACCTTTGAAAGTCAGAAATAGAGTGATCAGCCTGACAAAGTAACTGAAAAAAGTGCTTCAAAGGCCCTAATCAGGAGTGCTTTTACCACCATGCTGTGACCTTTCCGCCGACCCTTCTCACTCACACAAGTGCAGCAGGAGCTGCAATTCTTTACTTTGAGGTTCCAAGACTCTGATAATAATGGGCAGCCATGGGAAACTAACATCCCATCAGGGAAGTAAAGGTATTTAGGGGCTGCTTTCACCAGCTGCCAGGGTCGCTGTGTTCATTATATTTTCAGCCCAGACAGAGGACAGGTTATTTCCATCTAGTGGAAGGCTTGCTTGTTGGCAGGCATTTTTTTAGTAGCTACCATGAAGACATGTTTGAGATTTGTGATATAACGTAAATCACATACATCCAATGTCAAATATCGCCCTTGCCCAATATCAGAGGGGATCCGCTTTAGCTCACCCATGACCCTGGTGAGGACAAATAGTATGGAAAACAGATGGATCGATTTTATATGTAATCCAGAGCAAAGGTCATTTTCTAAAATTATTATAAAAATATAAACAGATATGCATGTGGTTACCTGGTCTGCCTCACAGTTAGAAATTTTGGACTGAAATCCGAGCTAGGACTTTCCTGTGTGGAATATATTTTCCCCGTTCTAACATAGGTTAGTTTCCGTCCTCACTCAAAAAAATATTAATGTTAGGTTAATTGAAGATGAATTGGAAACCTTTTGAGTCAAGTCCCTGAGGTGATAAAATTCTGACTTTGATCAAAGCTTTCTGGAGATAACTGGTACTACAGACGTTAAAAAAATGTTTGAAGATTCCTGTTTTGGTGTTTTTCTTTTTAGAAACAGTGGTAAACATATTCTTATTCTTGGTGATATTTAGAGTTAGGGCCTGAACAATTAATCCGCCAGCCAATTATGCTGATTATACCAATTGTTTTTACCTACGATATATGTAGTTACCGTATTGGCCCAAATATAAGATGACCCTGATTATAAGACGGCCCCCTCTTTTTCAAGACTCAAGTTTGAAAAAAGACTTTTTGAACACCAAATTTAATTTTTATACAGACAATAATTACAGTAAATCTGAAACAAATGATTATAACAATATATTCGAGAGAAAAAGGATATTATTTTGCCTCATTCAAATCATGCAAAAACTGTCTATCACATCTTAATATCTGAACATTTTAGAAGACAGAAGATAGATTTTTTTTGCTGGCCACCAGTTATGAGTGTGATGAGTTGAGCCAGCGCACATGACAAAAGGCATGACTGAAAATGAATGAAGGAAATTAGTATATTGAAGCATTAGAGAACTGTTTAACTACATCATTAGAAATCCACTTGATGATGGTTATTCACCGCCATCTTTCATCAACAGTCTCAAGGTGACGTCCTGTTCGAGCTTCAAAAGACTCTAAGGAAACAGTAGCATAATCTTAGTCGCATTATATGTGCCAACTTCCAGTTTGCAGCTGTTTTTTGCTGTGTATGCGAGACATTACAACGCGACTCTATCAAAAAGTTACTGTTTCACACTTTATAACACTTCTGAGTCAGATTCATGGAGACATCTGAGCAGCTCCTGTCTTTCAGTTCACTCCAATTCCTTTTGAATACGTGCTATCAAGCCCTGAATAGTGCCTCTTTTTCCCTTTAAGTTCTGTGCATAGACTGATCCCAGGTGCTCAATAATACAGCTTTTTAATGCTGAGGGATGCATTAGCAGAATTTTTATTAATAGGTTTGTGTTCAGAAGAGAGCTGACATAATTGTGGAATTTGATTGCTCTCCATCTCCACCATCATCTCTGACGTGTTGTTTACGAAAGATGAATGAAAAACTTAATCGACTGCCATTCCACTTCCTCAGGAACCTGCATATGAATAAATGAATGAATATTGAACAAAGATACAGAAAGAGAGTCACGAGGTAGATTATTCAATTTCCTTCTTGTATGCTGCAGTAAGATTTACAACCAGACAGGGTCAAGGTAAAGCTGTTAGTAGTTTTCAGGCTTATGCATAGTACCTGAAAGCAACACTTGCGTGAAATAAAATTTCCTCAACAGAAAACAAACTTCGGGAGAAAAAAAAAACAATCAAAAAGCTGATATTTGTTGTATGTTAGTATCAAACACTGATTTCATATATCAAAGTAAATATACTTAAGCACTGAAAGTAAACGGTGTGTTATGATTATGTTTTGATTTATTTACAATTGTATTATTTATTTTGTTGACAGTGGTGTACTTAAAGATCTCTGTTTATCCTGGCTATATGTGGCCGTAAGCGGAAGGTGAGAGAACATGTATGGTTGGCTGATTGACCACTCCAAATTGTCTGTAGGTGTGATTGTGAAACGGATCAAGCATAACAACCAAGTGTGCCACACTTTGTTTATTGAATTGAGGGAGAGTCGACCCAACAAGCGAGCAGGACGTGAGACGAATTTGTGGTCTGAGATGGGCAGTTGATCGGGGCAGGCGGCATTCAGTCATAGTCGGTCAGCTTGGTCAGGGAGCAAGGTCGGCAACTAGAAACGAGAAGGACACAAGGAACAAGCGGGTGGCATACAGGACAAACTAACTAGAATGCGGGGTTTAAATAGAGGAGTTGATTAGGTGGGAGCAGGGGTGATGATCAGTACATGAAGAGCAGCTGTCAAGCAATGAGCTTGCTGTGGGGTTGTGGCTATGACCGATGTGCGTCATGGTGATGTGGCTTGTTAACGATGTAAACAGGAGCGAGGCGCTGACCAGGGTACTAGGAGAGCAGGCACATGACAGGTTGCTTGTCTGTGTGTCCTGCGATTGCTTGGCAACCAGTTCAGGGTATATCCCGCCAACTGTGCAAAGACTGCTGGGATAGGCTCCAGCACCCTCCACGACCCTTGTGTTGACTTGTGAGGCTCATTAGTTTTCTGAAGCTGAGCTGTGTTTGGTTGTGACCTGAGAAACGGCAACCGTGATGTCACAGCAAGTGGTGCGATGGATAAAAAATGGGTGAATTTTGCTGCTTAACTCTAATCCCATAAAGGCGATAGTAATCAGAATGCCGTGTTTAGACTAGTGGGGGCACATATAATAATAATAATAATAATAATAATACATTTTATTTGTAATGCACCTTTCAAGGCATTCAAGGTCGCCGTACAACATGATTTCCCCCCGGGTATCAATAAAGTACCTACCTACCTACCTACCTACCTACCTACCTACCTACCTACCTACCTACCTACCTACCTACCTACCTACCTACCTACCTACCTACCTACCTACCTACCAACGTAATTCATTGTAAAGTATTGCGTTGACTTCCTCTTTAAACGCAAACACATCTTTTTCAAATACATTCAGAGATAGATTTAAAGCATTACTTGTGTGTGTTAAAGGAGTGCAGTCATTTCACTGAGATTTCTCAAACACATTTTATTATGTGATAATTTGGTCTAGTTATGACCAGTTTCAAATATTATATTACCATTTTTATAACGTTTGTGCTTGTGTCTTCATTGTCCTCACTCACAAAGGGGAAACCTTATGAGATGAATGATTACGTGACAGTGGATTCCTGGCTGTTTAACAACATTGAACATTGGGTCTCTCATCCAATAAGTGTAGAATAATGACGTCATCCCTCTGCCTTTACAGTGGTTGCCTCATTGCATATCTGACATTCCGCTGGCACAGCTTCACAGCACTGGTTCTCATATCAGTTAAGATAATGCAAAGTGAGTGAATGGCTGAAAATAGTCATTTGCAATGACTGCAGTATCCAAATTATATACTGTATACCACTCTTTGATCTAAAATTACTTCATCATACAGGAGACAGACATGTGGCGCATTGACACTATTTTTGACACAGTTTTAAAAAATCATAGCATACTGTACTGTCCCCAAACTGTACAGTATTACTCAACATTTCTGCCTGAGACTGCAGTACTAAAAGATCGTCCCAGTGGACTACCCTCCAGTATGACGTGGATTTATATCCAAAGCCAACTAAAGATGGCTGGACTTGCCAGAGGCGAAGAAACTGCTGATGACTCAGTAGATCAAGGTCGGTGTTTAAACCAAGAAAAAGTGGGTCACAATGTTCCAGTATTTTTTAGAGTTATTTGCATAAACGACGATCAAGTTCATTTAAAGCGTGAGTTCACTATTGGACTGTGACAAACCTCAGTAGCTACTGAGGTGGTGCAGATGCACACAAAAAAACCAACCCATCCAGCTCAGGTGACCAGGACGCTGAAAACATTCACAGCTTGCATTTCTGCAACTCGCGCTGGACACACATGCCGAAGCACCTCTGTGCCGATTCATGGACACTTTATTGGACGTAAAAAAGGTTCCAAGGACTCTCTGAGAGGGGAGTACGTACTTGTAGCAGCAAAAAGTCTCATACACAGGACCATACCTTTCACCCGACAGGCATGTTGCCAGACATTATCTTTGTGTCTTTATTCAGCAACACCTGATTTGTTTTTGACACATGCTGTGATTCCAAGTGTAAACATTACTGTTTTGAGTCACAAATTTTTCTCATCCTTCAGCCTCATTGCTTTTAGTCACCTAAATGTTGAAAAGAGGCTGTGATGTACCGAAGTAAATTCCTTGTTTGGCACGCTCAAAGATGGCGAATAAAAACTCTTGAATCTTGAATCTATATTTGGCTGCCAATGCTTTACAATAAAAATGTTGAGCGACCACAGGACAAGGGAAGGTGTGCCTTTCTTCAAACATTCCTTTCTGAAAGCAATTTAGGGGGAGTGCAGAGCCAAACCTCTGAAACAGAGTCAATGGTAATGGTTCATTAAATTCAAACAATTGTTTTGGGTTTTAAATCTTTAGTTCAAACAACAATCTAGTGTTGAGCAGGTCAGTGAATTTATATCAATCACCAGCGGTGGTCGCAGAAGTATGTCATCGTCAGTTATCGTCGGTCATCGTGATTTCAGGCCAACCAAATTCGGCATTCCATCTTTCACTTTGCTGTTTTTAGCGTGCTTCCTTCATTTCTAAATATAATTTCTTCATCACTAGTTTATGTCAATCAGTGAAAAACTGTTAAAAACGTAGAAAATGACTGAAAGGAACTATGAGCCTGAGCCATCAGGTTGTTGATGGTTTGACCCTAGTTCAGAGGCAAAACATTCGGGGCTGGAGTCAGAACAAGGTACTGATTATTAGGAATAGGTCACGTCTTGGGGTCTCTACTGCAGCATTTTGGGGTTCTCTCTCGGGGGTCAATGTCTGAGGGGAGTAAAGAATCCCAAGCTGGAGTTGGAGCAAGAGAAGCAAGAGAGTGCAGCTTGTGAGATTGTGAGTTTCTGCAGCTTGTTGACTAAAGGTGTGAGTGTAAGCTTTAACTGCTTGCCAGGCTTACCAAGTTACTTCATCACATGCTCATGTTGCTTGAGGACACCCTCAAACCTCTTCAGGGAATTCAAGGGAGGGAATTTGTGCGCGGGCCAGATCATACAGTAACGGATAGCGTCAGAACCAAATATCACACAACACAGAACTCTTGGCACCCTTTGAGATTTAGTTCCACACGTGACATAGTAGTTGCACAACAGGAATAGGGCTTCACTCGATTTAGAGTAACTTGCCACAAGCAGGTCTTGAAACAGGGCTTCTCGTTTCCCAGGCAGGACACTTCATTCAAATAATTGAAAATTATATGACAATGGAAACATTCATTAGCACGGATATGAAGGTGCCCACTGGTGGAGTATGTTTGTGTTGTTGTTGTTTTGTATGATTTATATGTTCCATTAACATCCTCTCACAAGCTCCCTTTTGCATTCAAAAGGGCTTAACGTAACCAAGGTAAGGCACACTCTTTTACACATACCAGAATGGATTAACCTATTTTGTCAGAAATGGGGACCTACCAATTCAAATTGCATTCATTTGAGCTGTGTAAAAATAGAGACAACACCAGACCAGGAAGACCCACACACATTAAAATAAAATATTCCATCTTTGTAGTCCATGTAGAGGTGCAAAGCCACTGAAATGCAGTTGGCGCCTTACAAGAAGATTGGATATAATTATAGCTTTAATTCCAAAGGTTATGTCTACATAACTCTTGAGTATATCTACGTATTAACATATAAGGAATCATGAGTATCATATTTAGTTGGTAAGAGTTTACGTCTAGCACAAAGTGCAAACCACCGCCTGGCAATTGACTGGAATGCAAAATGTCACTGCATCATGTATTGTTTGGCATTGTGTCACAAACAATCCAGTTGGACTTATTTCATGACTTATTCAACAAGTCATTCTGGATATATACAAGTCAGGAATAGATAGATTATAGCTCTTAAACTAAAACTGATTAGGTTTATTTTATTTGTCATAGACAACTCCATGCACACATTGACATCCTAAATCTTAAGATAAGTTTGTCAGATGGAATAACATTGTCCTCATCAATAAACTTCTCTTGCCGTACCACAAGACTTCTAAACAATATCCCATTGAAAATGAGTAGCATGGCTTGTGTTTGAACGTTCCTGCTATTTACAGCCTCATATGTAATGTCATTCCATCCACCATTTCGTACTTTTTATTTGGTTTGAGTTTTATCTTGTGATCTTTTCA
Source organism: Syngnathus floridae (assembly GCF_059516105.1). NCBI lineage: Eukaryota > Metazoa > Chordata > Actinopteri > Syngnathiformes > Syngnathidae > Syngnathus > Syngnathus floridae. Next base: position 11,569,563 of record NC_142413.1, on the reverse strand, counting down.
AAATTACTAACATTGTAAAGAAAGGTACAGGCAGAGATATCTTGTAAAATGACAATCACAACATCATGAAGAATGTCTCAAGTGTCTGAGATCTTGTCATAATTTCTCCCTTGTCAATGCACAGCAAAATCCATCGCTTTAATAACTCCCGTTTTCTACTGATTGAACCCTTCCTCTTGTCTGGAGAGAAAATCATAGGTTTGACTTGCTTATCCTCAAGTCACTTGTTGTTATGCAGTCTCTTTGAGAAGTCTTTTTTTTTTTCAAACTCGATTCCTCCCTGAAACATTGCCAAAGTCTAAAACAGCATCCATCTATCAGGAGTAGTGAAACTTTTAGTTTGGAGTCTTGCAGAAGGTGATATAACTTTGAAGAAAGTCTCTTGGGCAAGCTTGGTTTCCCTTCAGTGACCATGTTTTTTTTCTGACAGACAGTGATAAACGGTTTGCCACCAGCCAACGTTTTACTGAGAGACGACGATAGAGAATGTGTTAGACTGCTGTGGGTTCATTAAGGACTTCATCAGCATGAACACTTGCAAAATTGAATTAATCCATTTAGAAGCAACATTTAGTCACCTCGGTTTTATGAAGAGCTGACGTCAAATTGTGTTGATAATAGTGGGTCAAAGTTTTATCAAAATGATTAATCAGCAGTCTAGAACAAAGAGCGCTCTAAGGACTTCTATTGGTGCAATTACTGGGACGTATGTACTATAAAGGTCAAAAGATTGTTCAACTGCCACTTGTTGACTTCATGCAGATGAACAAAGACGTTATTCATTGTAGTGTGCAGTTAGTGGGGCAAATCAGAATTGGATTTTCACAATAACCCTTTTTGTTGAATAACAACAAGATTATGTATTTGTATGTTTGGCAATTCTGAAAAGTGTGTGGGGCCACAAAGTGGATTGGCGCCCTTGAGAACCGGACTTGGTGACCCCAGTATAGCTGTCAGACATGGCTAAAATGAGTTGGCAGTGAGTGTACAAAATTCATGTTATAATTTTCAAAATGTAAAGATGTAATTTTAATGACCACTTGCAAAAAAGATTTTGGCCTCAGTTCCAATTATATTTTGATATCGATCCGATATAAAGTAAACTGGGGCAGTATCGCTGATACCGATACTTGACAAAAGTATCATTAAGTATCATTTTCATGAGGTTTAAGTGTTTTTATGATGTTTCTCTTTTTATTTTCAAACCATTAAAATCCAACACATAAATAAGTCAAAGTTGATTGTTAAATCTAAAAGTCTCATTTTCCCCCACACATTGTCAGTGGGTGGATGTTTTAAATTGAGTAGCAGAAAGCATTTTCCAGGTATTTTTCAGAAAGTACTATACAAAAATTTGATGGAAATTAGTTGTTCAAGATATCACTTCACAACAAATGTTCCTTTTCAAGTGTAATGTGTGTTCAAAGAATCTAATGTGAAGAAACAAATTATTGTTCAGAAAGTACTATACAAACATTTGATGAAAATTACCCTTCATTGAACTTTTCTGCATTTTATCCTGTCTTAAAAAGAACAAGTTGTTCAAGATTATTACTTCACAACAAATTTAAACTATTTAGAAGAATGTTCCTTTTCAAGTATAATGTGTGTGCAGGGAATCTAATACGAAGAAATAAATTATTTCTCCCACTTGTTTTTCTGGTGGAAAAAAAAACAAGTGGTGAAAAAAAACATCAGACGGTGAACAAAAAAAGTGTAAATAATTAATCCCCAGAGCCTCTAATTAAAACAGAAACCACACTGCATAAAAACACATTATGATTGCTGGTTTCGTGTTTTTATGTGAACTAGTGTTGTTTTTGGCAGCCTGTTTGAGTGTCTCGTCTTTGTCACAAGCTGTAATTTTAGTTTTTCTCTCTGACTCTCTCCGATTTTCTCTGTCTCGATTCTTTCACAAATAAACAATTCCACTTTTCCTCTTGATTAGGTCAGTTTTTGTTTTGTTTTCTGTCAAGCCTTTCCACATATGAAATCAGTGGACTTAATTTCACCCCCAAATGCAAGTCCAGCCCATGTGAAGACTACCCAGTGCTTTATATGCTGCTGTGCAGCTGTGCATTCCTTACATAAAATCTGTAGGACACTAGTTAGAACAGCTGCTTGGCACCAAAAAAAACTCTATCTGCACTGGAAAAGCTGATTTGTCAACCAACACAAGATTGTGCTTGGAGGACAAACGTGGTTGGCATTGGCATCTTCAGTTCACATCTTGTCCTCTGGGAGCATCTAGTGGTTAGTATGGCATGCACATTTAGTTGCACAAGTGGTAGGTACACAGTTAATTTTTCTCTGACGGCTTGAACATTTTTTGTTGTAACTATTAACTACTTTAGTGAAACTCAACACAAATTAATAAACCTTTAACCAAATTCTGAAAACATTGTAATGACAAAAGCAAGTATTGTGTCATCCTTTTGATCTGATTTAGATTTTTAAAAAGCTTTGTATTTTTTGTTTTTGTTTACTGTGTGAAATGCTCACCGAACGGGAGAGGATTATTGACCGCCAAAAACATATACGACACCTACTGAAAAAGCAAGGCAGCAAGATATGGCTCAACAATGGTCTTTTTGCCAATAAAAGATCAACAAGGCCTCCAGAATATTGAAGCTCAAATCCAGGAGTCTGATTTCAGAATAAAACTGGTGGTGTCTGATTTAAAGTGAAATTGCACATTTGCTCAAACAGTTTTTTGGGAAAGCCTTTCAATTCAAAGTGTTGTCATCAAGACTCAATGCCAAAGTCAACATTAAAACATTTTCAAAATACCAGGTCAAATCCACACACACATGCATTAACAGTCATCTACACACACACCTAAAATCATTATACAAAGTCACAAATACAATACCAAAAGTCTTATACATTTGGTTAAGAAATGACACTACTGCTACTGTATTCATAAAGCTTTTTTTGTGCAAATGTAATATATGCCATACATGTCATCATGTGGACAACCAACCAAACATGATCAAATCAAGACCAGTAAGTCAAATATTTATGAAATGTATTCCTTAATTGTATGTATTGTTTTTATAATTTATTAACCTTAAAAAATATATATATTTTATTATTTTTGCTTGTACTGCTGAACTCAGAAACACTGCTGCTCAAGGGTAAATTGTCAGGTCCTGTTCTTTGATCACATTAGGTCAGGTACAGAGACCTTTTGATGCTCAAGCCACTTTCGAACTTGCCAGGGGGCTTCGTCAGCTGGGCGGTTCCTTGGCAACACATCAGCGGCTATTTAAAGGCAACTGCTGCAGTGTGTTGGTGCTCAAGGATCGTATCGCTTGCTTCCATATCCTCTGTCGTTCGTCTTTTGAGTTTTGTCTGTTTGTTGTTGGTTATACTATTAGGTACATTAGGGCTGTGCAATTAATCAAAATTAAATTACAACTACAATTATTACACTGCACCGTTATAAAATTGGAATAATCGTAAAAAAAGGTCACTAATTGCATTAAAATCCAATGCACTGTTTGTTTTTACAAGTAACCCATACATGAATTTATTAATTAGCACCTGTTTTTATTTCAAACTAATTAATTTTCTGAATTTTGTTTGGTCCAAAAGGAACTACATGTTATAGTGCTTCAAAGAAATTTGTCTTACTATTTTTTACGATTAAACATTTTCTTGTTTTGCTAAAAGCTGAATGATTGTTTGAATAATCACCAAACGCCAGTACTTTCGGTGGTAGTCTTCAACAATGCCCAAAAAAGCAAGACCAAGTCTGAAACCCAAAACATGTTGATCACAATTTTCAGGGTGAGGGAAATTGGCAGCTGCAATTTCTTGCTACAGGGCCAGATGATCAACCAGCAGACATTTGCGTCATTCAGTACACGAGAAGAGAGTTGAGGCAAGACAACTCGCGGCTGCTTCATAATGACTATTCTCACGATGTTCGATCATCTGGACACTTTTGGTAAAAAAAAAAGTATCACTGTGGTGGAGCATCCTCCCTCCTCACCCAACCTGGCTCTGTGTGTTTTCCTCATTCCAAGCCCAAAGGTGGTCATAAATGAGGCCACTTTTGAAGGTTTTGGTTATATCAAGACAAGCGTGACGTAGGATCTCTGAAGAATTCGAACAGGAATGTATGGAGGCGGGACAGCGAAGGGCTGGAAAGTCAATTAGACTTCACGGGGGATTGGGTGGAAGGGGAAAAATAGTTTGGAGTTGGTATTTGAAATGATATGTTGCATATATGTTATTATGATATGAATGTTATTTCATCCATCCATTTTTTGAACAGCTTTGTCCTCATAAGGGTTGCAGGCGCGTTGGAGCCTATCCCAGTAGTTTTTGGGCAGCAGGCGGGCTACACCCTGAACTTCTTGCCAGGGCACACAGACAAACAAATGTTCACGCTCACAATCACACCTATAGACAATTTGGAGTGGTTAATCCCTGCGTGTTTTTGAAATGTGGGAGGAAACTGGAGCTGCCAGAGAAAACCCATATAGGCACGGGGAGCACATGAAAACTCCAATGCTGCACCTCTGAACTGTGAGGCGGACGTGCTAACCAGTACTCCACCATGCCGCCTTCATTATAGTATTATCATATCTGATTATCTTAGATAATCAGACATGGGCACTACCAAATATTTCCAAAATGCTCGTTTTTAGTTGGAAGATGACCCTGATTGTGTTGCCTAGCTATTGCCCGAAACAAAAATAGAAACGAAAAGACGAAGTAAGACACTGACTCAAAAAGACCACCAGATCGTAATAGTATCTTACAATATTTGGTTGACAGTGTAACTGCTCAAAAAGAGTCAATTGTATTTCTGTCTTATCTCCCATAAACAGGATTTTAGAAAAATCACTTTACTTCACTTGAGTCTCTTTTTGCCACCTGCTGGATGAAGACAACCAACTTTAAATTTAATTTTCTTTTTGACATTCACATTCAGTCAGAATGCGTGGATTACACATGTAGGACATAGTGGAAATGGAAACCCCTATCTTTGGCAGATTTTCAGGATAGTGTGCCGCAACGATCCGTCAGATGGGCTGAAAGTTTAGTTAGCACCGGATAGGGAGGATTACACGGACGGATGAAAACCGTCCATCTATGACACACGACCTGTCGACCATTCCGTCCCTTGAACAGAATCCCTGCTCCCCTCTGTAAAAACAATAATATAATCAGTTTAACGTTATTGTTTGCGAATTATAGCCATTCCTTTGATGTTACATTCTAAATAACCACTACCCAATCCCTTGTTAACTTACCACAATGTCTTTGTAGTAAACTGCAAAAGGTCTCTTCATGTTTGTTGATTTGTGCCCAGATTCCTTCTTTTGGACTAAAGACACCTTTTTTGTCTACACTGTTTGTACTATGTGTCCTCTCTGCATCCATTGCAGCCTGGTCATCCTAGAAGAGGGACCCTCCCATCTGTGGTCTCTTCTCAAGATTTCTCATTTCCCCTAGCTGGAGTTTTGAGTTTTTTCTTGCCCTCTTGGGAGTTTAAGATCAGTTTAAGATCAGGGGATGTTTGAGAATATCTTTCGTTTTTCACATGTGCTGAGTGTTGTTGTTAGTCACTGAAATGTTGAACAGAGGCTGTGATTTACCAAAGTCAAATTCCTTGTTTGGCACGCTCAAACATGGCGAATAAAAAAAACTCTTGAATCTTGAATCTTGAAAATCAAGCATTTTTCTTCCTTTTAGTGTAGCGAAAATGTGTCCATATATCAGGTCCTTTCGTCCTCCTGCGCCCTGTGATAAGCATGATCATTAAAGCTTCACTTTCACCAACAGATTGCATATTTGGTCTCGTCTTTGAACATGAACTGATATGTCTGTACATTTCAGCCTAGTCTTTATTTAATGAACTGCATTTTGTCTCATCTTCATTAGGCCATGAAAATGCATTCTGATTTGTTTATTCAAGAAGCACAAGGTTTTGTTTTTACCTTCATAAAATATTCTCTTAACTCTTCTGGTGAAACATTGACTTAGGACTGACGGGGTCTGTGTCACTTTTACCAGCACTAAACAACTTTGAGGAAGGTGGCACGAACCCCGCTATACAATAAAAAAAAATTCCCCTTTCATTGTAAAGACGGAAGTCAAAGTAAATGTCTGCGCAAAATAACTGCTGTTATTGCAGAAGCTCAAAAACATGAGAAGAAATGGGCAAATGATATTGTAAATATAGTAAAAATAATAATAGGGAAGTGGAGTGGCCGGCCACTCTCCTGTATTATATTGTCTCTTTGCCACTGTCATTTTTTTAATTACTAAAAGCCTTTTATGTAATTCAAAAATGACAGTGACAATAACAGACTCGCATAGAGTAATTGTAGTAATAAACGCAAGCTATGTATAACTCTCTATATTTTTTATTTATTCTTTTAATTCTAATGATGAAAATATAATAGCAGAGGAAACAATAAAATTTGAATAATAGTATAATTAGGTGTACATTCCTTGAGTAACTAAACTGTATATTGGTACGAATTGTGCAGGGTTGGTACAAGTGAGGTAGCACCTTTCTGACGGGATTTGTATGTCTACTGTGCTATTTTCCATCATAACGTTTTATTTATCTGCTTCAAGGGCTCTTAACTCGTCAGCCCATCAGTCACTGATGAGTGAGATGTTTGCTACTGTGTGGTTTTGTTCTCACTATTTTATTGTGCTTTATAAAGATTATCATTTATGTACATATATGTATAATAATCAGTGTTGTACTGAACAAAAGTTATACTTCTTCCCACTCCTTTTCAGGCATGTGAATGTATTTATGGTTTCTTTGTGGTTATATCTTTATTTCTACTTTTTTAGTTTGTGTGTATGTATGTGTGCATATGTATATATAGGTATATGTATATTTTATAGGTATATATGTATATGTATGTATGTATGTCTGTGTGTATATATGTACGTATATGCATGTATTTTGTCATGTCTTTTCATTGTGTACAGTAATCATATTTTTTTTTCTTTCACGTTTGAAATAAACGAAACGAAACGAAACAAAAGTTCATGAACTCTCTCATATTTTGGACAAACGTGAACTGGGGCGTGTGTTCATGTGTCCATGGATGGGTGTGTGTGTGTGCGTGTGTGTGTGTGTGTGTGTGTGTGTGTGTGTAAAGTGGAGTTTTATTGACCAACCTATGACTAATCCATCCATCCATTTTCTGTACCACTTCTCCCCACAGGGGTTGCGGGCGTGCTAGAGCCGAGCCCAGCAGTCATCCAGCAGTAGGCGGGGGACACCCTGAACCGGTTGCCAGCCAATCGTAGCCTATGACTAATCACTCTGGCAAAATGACATTTCAAGACTCAGAGCAGATCCAAACTAAATAACAACAGGAACAACGGTTACTCACCAACACAGAAACTCCACAGTAGGAAGAGTAGAAAAGTGAATGGAAACCTCTTTGAAAGTGGTTTGAGTTTCAACGTATTATCCATGCCAAGAATTTTAGTACTAAAACATAATTAAATTAAATAATAACCATCTTCTACTCACATCTTCCACATCTTCTATTACAGATAAACCTACAGAACATAAATTATGTTTGTTAATGTGTTTACTAATCACTGTAATCCATAAACCAAAGAAACAACACACCTGCATCAATAAACTCAACCTATACAAATTCATGAACCAAATCACAACACTAAATCACTTGGACCAACACTTATTAGAAACCATTCGACGTACCCATCAACTACAATAACTAAAATACACAAAGTGGATCACATCTAATACTTATCAATGCATACATTTGTTGGAGCTGTCTGAACCTTCTCTGAGAAACTCATTCCTTCCATTGAATAGCATAAACGATGTTGGTTCTAACTAGGTAAGCAACATATGGTTCTCTGAAAATAAAATGGCCTTTCAATGAGTATGGGGCTTAGGCTTGAAATATTACTGCGTATGAATGAGATCATTAAACCAGAAGAAACAAGAACAATGTGTTAGTCTGAAAGTAAACATGAATGCAATCCACAGAGGAGTGAATATGCTGTGGTGGAAGTGGCAAAAGGTCACTCACTGACGCAGCTGGAAGGCAGTTCCTCAGGACTTTTTTGAGAAGTTTGTCAATGAAAGGTCACTCGACTACATATATATAAGAGTGAGAGGATAATTGCCATGAATGCCTCTGACATCAAAGATAAGGTAAGATGCCACTCATGATAAGAGTTAATAAACGTTGCACAAAACCTGACTGTCTAGCGCTCTAGACAATGCAGTAGTCTTATTTTATCCATTAGCTCATTATCATTATTGACATTGACAGTAATTGGTTGGACTGAAGTTATTTCTTTGGACCGTAGCTATTTATTCACAGAAGCAGCGATATTTAGTTTATTGAAGGGCACACTATTAAAAAAGACATGCACTCCAGGTAGTATATCTTTTCGTGGTAAAGATCTCACCTTTCCATCCAGATGAACGCAATCGATTTCTGTCTTCTTTGTGCTTTTCTACACGTGGGTTATCAGAACCCACTGAGCTCCTGGACGCTCCAACCTAACAGTAGGTTTGATCACCACGGAAATACTTCAGGTGAAAGTTCAAGTGATCTGTCCTTACTAATTGGCTGTGTATGTGTTTGTTTTCAATTTAGCTTTGGTTTTGAATGTAAATGGTATGCGCAGCCAACAAGCCCTCAAGTGCCTGCACTCAGCAGCGGGATTCATGAATGGCGATGACAAGGATATTTTGTGGAAGAAGAACGGTAAAGAAAAGGCACAGAGGGGTAATTCATACCTGGTGCAGCTCGAGGAGAGTTTGGGAGGAGGCCTCTACAGCTGCCACAGCTCAAACGGATCTCTTCTCAATTACACTGTTGTCCTTATTCAAGAGGACTTCACCAAGAAGAGGAAGATTCTGATGAAAACTGACTTGGGTGAGTCACTTTTTAACCAGTGCAGTATTGCAAGATGTCAAAAGAGTATTTCAACTCACCTGAAATGTTTGTGGTGATATGTCTCCATATGTGTAGCCGAATATTTAAAGTGCACTACTCAGAATTTCGAGGGAACGTTCAGATGCTCTTGGATATACGACAGGATGCGTGATGGAAAAGTAGCACTCATCAGAGCTGGACGGTAAGCTCGTACATTGAAGCCCTGTTTCCTGTTACTGTCAAATAATAATAACACTACATAGACTCACTGCAGCGCTGAAGGGAACAGACAGAAATACGTGTTTTTTAAAAAGCTAAAATATACTTCAGGAATCAAGGATGCTTTTTTTTAAATGAGAAAAACTTTGACTACAGAATTCTTATGTTCTACTTATTCAGAGGCAGAGGTGTTGAATGTTCTGCTGACGCCAGTGGTAAGCACTGGACGTGCGCCTCCACTGAGAGTCACATCAGCTGCTCAGTAGACGACAGCAGAGACGGGATCTCCTGTGTGGACAAGCAGTACTGCCCGTTTGCGGAGGAGAAACACAAAATCTTCTTCACAGTCTATTTTAGGACGGAACATTTCCTGCTGGAGAGCTACTCCAAACAATTCTATATGTCTGAAATTGGTAATTGTCTTTTGTTTGCAAGACCTCCTAATGCTCTCCCACTTTTTTAAATCCCCCAGCATTGCGTGATTGCATACAGTTGCACATCCGGCTTGAAAACGTCCTAATATTATTAATTAAATATAAATACATACTATACATAAACGTGCCAAGAATAACATTGTCGCCATTTTAATGTAACTTTGAATGTTTAGTTTTGTCACTGCCAACAGCAGTCGAAACATGCTGGAATTTTGCAGTTTAATCATGAGTGCATTTTTTTTCTTCCTTCCTGTGCTTTGCTTTAACAGTGAAACCTGACAAAGTGACAATCAGGAAAGTCAACCAATCGATGATAGAACTGACTTACCCAGGTTCCTGGAGCATCCCCCACTCCTTCTTTCCTCTCACCTTCCAGGTTATGCAGAGCAGACATGGGTGTAAAAATTGTGATAAACCCTGTGATGAGTCAACGGGTGCAAAGGTAAGGATCACATTGCAGCTATAATTCATAAAATGGTTAAGAATGTAAGTTACTGTTTTGGGAGGTACTGCACAAGGTTTGCAGAAATGTCAGTGAAAGTGCTCTGTTTCTCTGTCAGATGCCAATGGCGGACTCCTCAAGTGCTTGTCTGTTTGAGTTGGAGAACAATTCCAGGTCTGTCTGTGTCCGAGCCAAGGATGCCCTCTCCGACTCGCAATGGAGCGAATGGAACCACCTCAGGTTAGTGTCTTGGAAAGAAGGGTGAGAATTTTGCATTTTACTCATTCATTGTTTTGCTGGGTTTTGAACACCCCAAAATACTTATTACTATATTTGTTGACATTATCGATTCCAGCACAGATTGAGAAAGAGGCCAAAAAGTAAACAAGGAAAACGTACCAGCGGAAAACGTCAAAGAGATGAGAAGGAAAACCTGGGTGTCTACAGGAGTAATATTTATTAAATTATATATTTCTATTATTGTATTGGTTTTATGAATAAAATGTTTGTAATTAAAAATGGTCTGCCTAATTAATACACATGTAGTCCTGCACCTTAGTGATCAAATGCAGTGGGATCATTCTTTTTTACACCACAGAGGGCTTAGTGCTTTAGTGATCACACTTTGGACATCTGGAGGCAGTATGATACAAAGCGTACAAATATATAATATGGAGACCGTCTTCGGTAAGCTGCAGGTACCTTTCTATTTGTCATTTTCAGAGTAGTGCTTTGATATACGGATGGGCCAAGTTTTAATTTTTGGGAGACAAGCACTGTCATCCCGACAATTTTTTGCTGTGTCTCGCGTCCATAAACTCGACATAGGAGCAAATGTAGTGTATGTTAACAGTGAACTCAATTCAACTCTTATCACAAGAAGCAGCAGTTGTCATGACCGTGTGCCCGGAATGTCGAGCGCCAAAGCATAACCAGAACATAATTAGAAACAGTATGTACTTATTAAAACAAGGGACCTGGAGAACATGAGCTAACAAAATAATACGAGCAAAAAACTGGGTCAGCAAAAGACTAACCTGGGATAAATCCAAAAATTGCAAAACGCAAACAAAATAACTCAGCCTAATAGGTGACAAAGAAATACAAAATTAACACAAGGTAATCCTAACCACACAAGAAAGCTATAACTATGTTTAATTACACGCGAAACCGGAGAACTGGAATTTGGATAACCGTGACAAAAAACAAGCACACGATGGACCAGGACAACTAGCAAAAAGCAGCAAAATTCTAGCTTCCATCTTCCCAGCGCTTAAATAGCTAGCTCATTGGGCTGCCAAACAGGTGTGTGCTGGAGGCTCCGCCCATCCACCTGGCTCACCCACAGGAAAAGTACTGGACAAAGGATCATGACAGCAGTTTTGGGCAAATAATGAACAATTTATCAAAGAAGAGGCTTCGAGGTGTTTAATGCCTTTCCCGGTTGAGATTTACTTTTAAGATACACATTTGTATGCGTAGACAGTTAAAAAGACAGTTACCAGTATATAAAATAACCACAGCTTTGTCTTTGGATTGTCCGCTAAGTTTGGCTTGATACTAACCTATACAAGATGCCATTGACATGCTAATGGTTCACATTAGTTGTTAGAGTTTCAGTGAGTGTTGTTTTTTCTCAATGCATTCACACATTTGTGTTTAAATCACCATTGCATGAAGCATTATAACACCACAACACTGATGCTTTTAAAAAGCCAGTCATTGGCGTTTTGTTTTGTTTGTTAACATTAAGCTCAAGGGACCTTCTTCAGTCTAGGATTTATGATTGTTTCCAATATGAAATGTGAGAATTGTTTTATCTTCAGTTTGTCAGCAAACTTTAACTGCGAAAGGGTGACGCCTCATTTTGGAGGAGTTGTTTATCATCTGCTAATTTTCTGCGGGCTGAGGAGTCAATTTCCACAATACAGTGCTTGCATCTCATTTTTTTGAAATTATAAATATAAGAGAAAAACTAACCACTACCATTTTGAAGAACTTTTAGGTTGGGTCATTCATGTAGTATGAGTGTCGACGTACTACATACATTTTTTCTTTCATATTTCGGATCCTGTCACGACTTTCAATACTATATCGAGTTTGCGGATTAAATTATTTCACTTGTTCAAGTGTTAGAGATTGATATCAGTTTCTCATTCTGTTCCTCATTTTCAAACCAGATTGACCAATGTGTGACACGATGAAAATTCCTCTTACAATTTGCAGCTTTGTTTTATGTTCTCTGGAAGGGGATGTGGCCTGTGTGGTGTTTTATGAACTGTGTGGAAAAAGAAACGTGAACCATAGTAAAGCTGTCTGTCTGTCTGTCTGTCTGTTGTCTGTCTGTTGTCTGTCTGTATGTCTGTATGTCTGTCTGTCTGTCTGTCTGTCTGTCTGTCCGTCCATCCATCCTCCCGTCCATCCTTGTCTTTCCGTCTATCTCTAGCTATAGCCATTAATCTAATATAATCTATTTTTCTGTCTGTCTGCCTGTCTGTCTATCAGTGTGTCTATCTCTAGCTAGCCATTAATCTAATATATGTTTCTATCTGTATGTCTGTCTGCCTGTCTTCCTGTCTGTCTGTCTATCTCTAACTAGCCATTTAGCTAATATACCGCATTTTTCGCACCAAAAGGCTCACTGGATTATAAGGCGCACCCTCATTGAATTTTGAATTGAATTTCATTTTAGAAATTATTTCATACATAGGGCGCACCGGATTAAAAGGCGCATAAAATAGAAACTATACTGCAACAAACTGAGGTTGACTAGGGTTGCGGTATGCATCCACTAGCCGATAACCAATGAGCCCTCTGTAAACAATCGCGTTTCTCAAACTATCTCCTATAAAATTATCGAAACTGACTAAAGTTCGATCTAACACCTTGGTACTGCTTACTTATGTTTCCCTTCCATATCGATCCGTAAATTTACTCGAAACATTAACGGAGCAGCCTATTTTGAAATGAAATAGCCTCGTGCGTATAGCAGCTATTATTATAGCATTAGCCATCCGCAAACTCCCATGAGCCTCAGCTCGCAGACTCCCATGAGCCTCAGCAAAGTGTTGTGGCAGCCCCCCGTACACAATCACGTTTCTCAAACTCTCTCCCATAAAAGTGATCGGAACCGACTAAAGACTGATTTAACACATTGGTGCTGCTTATTTATGATTCCGTTGGATACTGATCCGTAAACGTACTCGAAAACATTAACGGAACAGCCTATTTTAAAATGAAATAGCCTCGCAGGTACAACAGCTATTCAGTGACACCCCTGACCACGGTTGCCGTAATGCTGGGAAGCGATGCGACCTTGTAATTTACTAGTCGTACTCAAACGTACTGAAACATTTTGGCAGAGCGCTGTGTACAACCAGTATGGATCAACAAATTCATAAATTGATCCATATATAAGGTGCTCTGCATTATAAGGCGCACTGGGGTTTTTTTGAGTAATTTTTTTTGTTTTTAAGTGCGCCTAATAGTGCGGAAAATACGGTAATCTATTTTTACATCTGTATGTCTGCCTGCCTGTCTTCCTTTCCGTCTGTCTGTCTAGCTCTACCTAGCCATTAATCTAATACAATCTATTTATTTTGTTTATTTATTCTGTATACCTGTCTGCCTGTCTATCTTTAGCTAGCCATTAATCTAATGTAATCTATCAATTTTTTCTGTCTACCTGTCTCTTGTCTGGTCAAGATATTTCAGAGCAGTGCTGGATTCCCTTGCCACTGGTGTGTTAGCCTCAAAGATGCTGGTTTTGTACCCTTGACACTTGGATTGACTAACATGGAAAGATAGCTGGCACAGGAAAATGAGTAAACACAGTTGGAAGAATGTGTTGTTTGCATGTTCTTCCCATGACTGCGTGGGTTTTCTCCGGGCACTCCGGTTTCCTCCCACATCTCAAAAATATGCACGGTAGGCTGATTGAGCACTCCAAATTTCCCCTAGGTGTGAGTGCGAGTGTGGATGGTTGTTCATCTCTGTGTGCCCTGCTATTGGCTGGCAACCGGTTCAGGGTGTCCCCTGCCTCCTGCCCGAAAGTCAGCTGGTATAGGCTCCGGCACGCCCACGAACCCTGTGGGGACAAGTGGTTCAGAAAATAGATGAATGAATAGATGGATGGATGCGTAGCTCTGTACAGGGAAATAACATCATAGCAAGCAGACATGTATGTATCATGATGTGTGTGAATGTTTCTGGATACAGTGAAAGCAAAGATGTATGTACTTCCAAGTTAGTTCATCCAACAAGTAAAAAGCCCAAATTAAGTACTTCATACACACAAAATTAGTGGTCACTAAGGAGGAAGCAGCGAACTCTGCTCTCACTTCCCTCTATGAAAGCAGAAGAGTCAAAGAAACAGTAATGTGATATGTTTCGGATAGCTAACCTAAAACCATAATGTTTGACCTTTAATGGTGCATTTGTTACCTACCCTTATTCTTCTCTGCAGTCAGTCATGCTGATCTACTTTTTACACGTTCATGCTTGCAAAATCTAAACTACAGTACCAGA